>NC_087580.1:300000-561000 GCF_036250125.1 Pseudopipra pipra
GCAGGCCCAAATTTCTTAGTGAACTCTTTTGGGCCTGGCCTCCTGTTTCACCAGGGACACAGCCCGGGCCCGGGTGTTCCCATTCCCATTCCACGGGTTTGCATTCCTGTTCCAGGTGTTCCCATCCCATTCTAGTTGTTCCCATCCCATTCCAGGTGTCCCCATTCCCATTCCAGGAGTTCCCATTCCAGGTGTCTCCATTCCCAGTTCTTGGCGTTCCCATTTCCATTCCTGTTGTCCCTATTTCTATTCCAGGTGTCTCCTTTCCAATTCCAGGTGTTCCCATTCCAGGTGTCTCCATTCCAATTCCAGGTGTTCCCATTCCCATTCCTGGTGTCCCTATTTCTATTCCAGGTGTCTCCATTCCCATTCCAGGTGTTCCCATTCCAGGTGTCTCCATTTCAATTCCAGGTGTTCCCATTTCCATTCCTGGTGTCCCCATTTCCATTCCAGGTGTTCCCATTCCCATTCCAGGTGTTCCCTTCCCATTCCACGTGTCCCCATTCCCATTCCTTCTGCCCCCATTCCCATTCCTGGTGTCCCCAGTCTGCTCCCAATGTCCCCATTCCCATTCCAGGTGTTCCCATTTCCATTCCTGGTGTTTCCATCCCATTGCTATTGTCCCCATCCCATTCCTGATGTCCCCATTCCCATTCCAGGCATTCTCATTCCCATTCCAGGTGTTCCCATTCCCATTCCACATGTTCTAATTCCCTTTCCAGGTGTTCAATCCCATTTTAGGTGTCCCCATTCCCATTCCTATTGTCCCTCCTCCCGTTCCTGGTGTTCCCATCCCACTTCTGTTTTCCCCATTCCCAGTTCTTGGTGTTCCCATTCCAGGTGTCTCCATTCCCATTCCTATTGTCCCCATTCCCATTCCAGGTTTTCCCATCCCACCTCTGTTTTCCCTATTCCCATTCCAGGTGCCCCCATTCCAATCCCAGGTGTTCCCATTCCCATTCCTGGTGTCCCCAACCTGCTCCCAATGTTCCCATTCCCAGTGTTCCCATTCCCAGCCCAGGTGACCCCATTCCCATTCCTGATGTCCCCATTCCCATTCCAGGTGTTCCCATTCCAGGTGTCTCCGTTCCAATTCCAGGTGTTCCCATTTCCATTCCAGTTGTTCTCATTCCCATTCCTGGTGTCCCCATTTCCATTCCAGGTGTCTCCATTCCCATTCCAGGTGTTCCCATTCCAGGTGTCTCCATTTCCATTCCAGGTGTTCCCATTCCCATTCCAGGTGTTCCCTTCCCATTCCACGTGTCCCCATTCCCATTCCTGCTGCCCCCATTCCCATTCCTAGGGTCCCCAGTCTGCTCCCAATGTCCCCATTCCCATTCCAGGTCTTCCCATTTCCATTCCTGGTGTTCCCATCCCATTGCTATTGTCCCCATCCCATTCTTTATGTCCCCATTCCCATTCCAGGCATTCTCATTCCCTTTCCAGGTGTTCCATCCCATTCCAGGTGTCACCGCTGACATTTCCCCTGCTGGTTTACCATTAAACCAGCACACCAGGTCTGTGCCCAACGGGGGTCCCTGTGGATCATCCAACGCGGGTCCTCCCATGGCTGATGGAGTTGGAGCAGCGGCCGAAGCTCTTCCCGCAGTCGGGGCACTCGGGGCTTCTCTTACCGGTGGGTCCGTTGGTGGGAGGTCAAGGAAGAGCTCTGCGTGAAGCTCTTCCCACACTCCCCACAGTGGAAGGGCCTCTCCCTGATGTGGAGGCGATGGTGGGTGTAGAGGGTGGAGCTGTCCCACATTCCCTACACGTGTAGGGCCGTTCCCCAGTGTGGATGTGATGGTGGCTGAGCAGCTTGGTGCTTGTGCTGAAGCTCTTCCCACATTCCAAGGACTTGTAGGGCCATTCCCTGGGGTGGATGCAACGGTGTTTGCAAAGTCTGGAGCTGTCCCTGAAGCTCTTCCCACACTCCGCACACGTGTAGTGCCTTCCCCACTGTGGATCATCTGATGTCGGAGCAGGTTGGAGCTATGAGTGAAGCTCTTCCCACATTCCCCACACGTGTAGGGCTGTTCCCCACTGTGGATGCGACGGTGGTTGTGGAAGGTGGAGCTCTGACTGAAGCTCTTCCCACACTCCCCACACGTGTAGGGCCGTTCCCCACTGTGGATGCGATGGTGCTTGCGGAGGTTGGAGTTGTCACTGAAGCTCTTCCCACATTCCCCACACGTGTAGGGCCGTTCCCCAGTGTGGATGTGCTGGTGCCTCAGGAGGGTGGTTCTGTGGCTGAAGCTCTTCCCGCATTCCAAACACCTGAAGGGCTTCTCCCTGCTGGGAGGCTGCTCAGGGACCACCAGCTCGCAGCTCCGCCTCAAGCTCCGGCCGCCTTCCCGGCACACGCTGGCCCTTTCCTCCTCACAGCCCCCTGGGTTGGCTTTGGAGCCCCTCCTGCGGGGGTATCTCCGGCCCTTTTCCTCCCCGCTGCCCTCCTGCGCCGGGGAGCCCTTCAAAACGGCCTCTCCCACCAGGCTCTGCCGCCGGGATTTGTCCTCCGCGCTCTCCGGCCTCACCTCGGGGCCTGGGGCTGGAAGCAACAAGGACATGCAGGGGATTTGTCTCCAGCCCACAGGGAAGCCCAAGGACATCCCCCCAACTCCAGCCCCGGCAGGACAGCCACAAAAGACCGACCCAAAGGGGCACTGACTTCCTCCTCACCTGCCTGGGGGGCCCGCGGCATCTTCCTCTTCCTCGCAGCCTCCTCCTCCATCCACCCAAGCTTTGGGAAGCAGAAATCCTGCTGGGGAGGGGGAAAAAGGGGGTGAGTGTGTTGCCCAAGTCCATCTCTGGAACTCACCAGGCATCCTGTGCCCCTGAAAACCTCCAAAACACCAACATTCAGCCCAGAAAAAAACAAAACAACAAGATTTGGGAAAAAAACCCCACACAAACTCCCCGCAAATTTGCAAAAGATCAGGAGTCAGCAAAAAAAATACTCCAAAATATGAACATTCAGCTCAAAAAAACCCTCCAAGAAGTTTCCCCTCTCTCCTCTCTGCACCTTTACCTTCTGGGCTCTCCCCTCTCTGGGCTGCTGGGGGTCCCGCTTAGGGATGCCGGGGCTTTTGGGTGTCCCAGGGGTCCCTTCTCCCCTCACTCTCTGCTTCAGGGTGCTGGGTTCCCAGACGTTCTCCCTCTCCGCCTTCTCCACTTTCTTGGCCTGGAGATCCCAGGGGTCCCCACTGCCCAGGCTCCCCCTTCTCCGGGACCCCCTTGCAGCCTCCTGGGGCTCCTCCCTCTCCCTGCTCCCCCCTCCAGCATTCCGGGGGTCCCCCAGCTCCGGGATCGCCCCTCTCCACTCTCCCCACTCCGTGGCTACCGGGGTTCCCCCCCGGTTCTCACGGGGGGCCCCCAAACCGCTCTCGCCCCCCCCGCCATTGCCGAGCGACCGCCAGGACCTTTTGGCTGCTCTTCTTTGTGCTCCCGCTCGGCTCCTCCCTCGGCTGGGCCACCGCTTTTGGCGGGTTTCCTCCTCTGGGATCCGCCCCCTGCAGCCCTTCCCCCCCTGGCCCAGCCCCCTTGGGCCCCCCTTGGACCCCCCTTGGGCCCCCCTTGCCCAATAAGTCTGATTATACAGACAAGCAATTGGTTTTAATCCACAAAACCCAAATGTAGAACCCAGCACCCTAGGGCATGAGCAAAGTGGTGTTCCTTGGCCCCCCCCCAGTCCAAAGTAAAGGGAGAGGAGAAAAACCTGCTGGTGGGAGAGCTGTTGCAGTCTGGTCAAAAGTGGGGATTGCAGTCCAGTTGAGGGGGGTGGTCTCAGGCTGGTTGAGAGCGGTGAGCTGCAGTCCTCCTCTGGATCCCACAAGTGGTAAAAAGGCTCTGAAACTCCAGGTTTATATATTCTCCAGTTCAGGCAGGAATACCCAGTCCTCCCCTCAGAGCGGGAATTCCATAAAAGGATGCTTAGTTCTTCCCTCAGAGTGGGGAATTCCATAAAAGGCTATGAGGATGCTCAGTCCATAAAAGGATATGAGGATGCTCAGTCCATAAAAGGGTATGAGGGTGCTCAGGACATCCCCCCCACCTGGCAGGCCTCTCCTGACAACAGTTCCTGGGAAAATGGCATGGAAGGCCATAGAATACACAGTTTTGGGCTACACCCATCCAGTGAGGAATCGGTCCCAGCTGTTCTAACTAGGACACTGTGTCCGTCATCGCTGCCATCATCATCATCATCGGCCTCGTGGGAGTCGGTGTCTGGAAGCTCCGATCCGGTAACTCCCGGGATGGGGGTCGGGAAGGGGCACGGATCCGCCCGGCAGCATTCCGGGGATCCTGTGCCACGGGTGCTGATCCCGCTTTCTTTCCATAGGGAAGAGGGAGGGGAATGGATACGACCCTGCGCCCAGCAGTGAGTCCCAGCAGCGTGTGTGGATCCAGATCCTCTGGGCAGGGATCCCAGGGTGGATGCCGGGATTCCAGAGGGGAATGGGGGCCTAATGGCTGGAGCGGGATTGGAAGGGGATTCCAGCTCAGGGCAGGATTCCAGAGTGGGATCAGGTGCAATTGGGGACTGGGATCAAGGCTGGATTCTGGAGTGGGATTGGGGTGGGATGGATGGAGTGGGATTGGGGTGGGATGGACGGAGCAGGATCAGGAGGGAATCCGGAGCAGTTCCTACTCTCCCTGGGCTCCACAGCCGGCTCCATCTCCTGGGATGGGAACAGGGTCATGGTGACTCCTTTCCCCGCTCTCATCCCAGCAGGAATCACAGCCTGAGCAATCCTGGAGCTGGATCCGCCCCTTCCCTCTCCCTGTGGAAAGGCAGGAGCTGCTGGCAGAGCTCATCCTGCTGCTCCCACCCACCCCGGCACCCCTGCAACTCTTCCCGATGGATCAACTTCCTGCTTTTTCCCGTGTGACACCCACGACTACAATTATTCCTGAGGCTTTAATTTGGGTGTGAAAATCTCCTGCTTTGAGCAATAAATCCTGGCTCCCTCCTCTGGCATCTGGCAGTTCCTCTGTGGGAACCAGGAATAGGAATATGGACAGGGGTTACTGGGATGGGGACATTGGGGACAGGGATGGGGACACTGGGAGCAGGTTGAGGACAGCAGGAATGGGAATGGGAACTCCAGGAATGGGAATGGGGACACTGGGAGCAGGTTGGAGTCACCAGGAATGGGAACTGGGACACCGGGAATGGGAATGGGGACATGGGAGACCAGGATAGGGATAGTGGGCACAGGAACGGGGACACTGGGAGCAGGTTGGCACAGCAGGAAGTGGGAATGGGGACAGGGAAGGGAACCCCAGGAATTGGAATGGGGACAGGGATGGGAACCCCAGGAATGGGAATGGGGACAGGGATGGGAACGTGTCTCCCCAGGAGTTGGTTCAATACAAAGGTCGGTCCCTGGCTCGAGGCCACGGGAAGCCCCTTCTTTGGGAATGTCTGGGAACCAGGTGTCAGAGGTTTGAAAAGAGGTGTTGGAATTGTTTCCCAGTGTCCCCCCCATTCCCATCGGTGTCTCCCGGGATGGGGTGGGTTGGAGCGGAGCCGCAGGCGCTGGGCAGGGGCAGTGGGGGGAGGGCGGTTCTCGGGGACACCGCGGTGGCCGCGGGGAGGGCGGGGGGTCCTTTGTTCGGGGGCTTTTGGGGTTTGTCCGGGACCGGACAGAGCGGGAGCTGATTTTGGCCACCTTGTTCTCTTTCCCTGAGAGGAAGTTTTTTCCCCACGGGACACCTCATGGAGAACGACCGAGAGAGAGAGAGAGAGAGAGAGAGAGAGAGAGAGAGAGAGAGAGAGAGAGAGAGAGCCCGACCCATCTGGGAGCGAGGTGTTCTGCTTTGGGGACTGCCCCTGGGAACAGGGACTCCTTCACTGCTGGCTGCGAGCACACGGGGCTGCGAGAGCTTTGAACTGCCGGGACAGTTTCTCCCCCCCACCTGGGGATTTGGGACTTTGTTTGGTTTCTTCTGAAAGTTTTTGGTTGCACCATTTGTTGTTTATTCAGATTTTGGTAATAAAAAGCTGTTTCTTTTCCTTTTCCACACTTCCACCTGAAGTCTCTTACTTTCTAAGTTGTAATCTTGTTTAACAAAGACCCAGTGCCCTCAGGGGCAGGAGGAGGAAAGGAGACCAAGAGGTACCGTGGCCACTCAAACTGCAGAGGAACAACCTGTGCCAGTAGCAGCTGCCCCTCTACAGAAGAAATCCAAGACCAAATCAGCTCAGTTAGTGAGGGATGAAGGGGAAGCAGAGCCCTCAGAACAGGAGCAAGAGGCAGGGCCAGAGATAATCACCCGATCCCCATCCCTGGCTGAGCTGTGAGAGATGTGAAAAGATTTCAGCCTCCAGCTGGGAGAGCCCCTGCTGACCTGGCTGCTCCAGTGCTGGGATATCATGGCCCAGCATATGGAACTAGGTGGGAGTGCAGCCAGGCAACTGGGATCCCTGTCCTGGGATGTTGGGATTGACCAGGGGAGTGGGAAGAGGACAGAGAGGGGATGAGAGCCGGGCACAGGCTTGGGAATTACCAGGAGGGCTTTTGAAAGGTGCGTAGGGGAAAGGGATGTCTAAGAACAAGTCCCTCAGGAGAGGGAAGCAGAGAGGCTGAGTTTTGACCCCAGCACAAAGGTGTGCAGGGCAGAGCAGAGAATATGCCCACATAAGATTCTTGTGCGTCCGTTCTGACAGGCACTTCTTGTCCCAGCCTGTCCTCTCCATTCCAGAATAGGCCCTGGCAACCAAAGAACCAACACCCCACACCATAGTGCAGACCAACCCATGTGCTTTGGGCCCTTTTGTTGTCCTATCCATTCTGGCCTATCCTCTCCATTCCGGAATGGGCCCTGGCAACCAAAGAACCAAGCCCCCTCCATGTGATAGTTCAACCCCATCCGTGTGCCAAGGGCCCCTTTGTGGTGTCACAGCCTGTCCTCTCCATTCCAGAATGGGCCCTGGCAACCAAAGAACCAACGCCCTGCAACCCCAAAGTGAAGCCCCACCTTTGTGCCATGGGCCCTCTTGTGATGTCACAGCCTATCCCCTCCATTCCAGAATGGCTGCTGGAAACCAAAACACCAATGTCTCACAGCCCCTAGTGCAGCCCAACCCATGTGCCATGGGCCCCTTTGTGATGTCATGGCCTGTCCTCTCCATTCTGGAATAGCCCCTGGAAACCAAAGAACCAACACCTCACACCCCCACAGTGCAGCCCCACCTGTCTGCCATGGGACTCTTTGGGATGTCACGGCCTTTCCCCCAGGAAAGAAAGCCTGGAACCTTCAGGTTTCAGATGCAGTTGGGGGGCCACCCTGGGCACTCCATGGGCAGCAAGAGCTTTCTGTCCTGGTCCTTTTTGTCTGGCAGGAATCTTCAGCTGTGTTCAGTTTGGGCAGTCAGACTGGCAATGTCAGCGCAGGGCTCCTGCAAGCCAGGGACAGCCCTTCCCTCCAGGAAAGAAACCCCTTACCCTCGGTCTCTTCCCCAGTTCCCTAAAACACAACCTGCAGGGGAGCTTTCTGGGATCACTTCTCTTGGGAATTGGGAAGATAGACCCACTCCCATGTTTATCACCTCAGGCAAAACCACCCTTTGAACACCTTTCCCAACCCTCCCCAACCTTTCCCAAAGCCCAGATTTTACAGGCATCCCGTAATTCTGGCCCAATCTCACCCAAGCCCACAAACCATGACAGAAACCTCTCAGCCTCATGCTGCGTCCTTCCCATTGCTGTGCCTTATGTGCAGGCAAAAGGCCTTAAAATCAAGTCCCCAAAATTCATGGCCTGTTCTTTTTCCCAGAAAAGAAGGCGTGGTGAACTCTCCAGACCAGGGAACTGGAAGATCTCCCCAAAACTCCTTTGGTACACGCTGCAGGGCCAACGATTCCTCTGCTCTGCCCTGTCGGCGCTGCTTTGTCTCATCTGGGTCCCCAGAAACTGTCAGCGAAAGCCGGGGAATAAAATCTCTGAGCAGTTGGTTGGGTTCCAGAGGTGACCCTACTTCATTCAGCGCTGAAGGGACACGGCAATTGCTCTCTAACACCTGTACATCAGTTCTCAAAACTCTTAACAATTTCTACATTTTAGCAGACAGAAGAATTCCTGTCCATTGGCTTACCAGTTCTCTGCAGGAATTCTTCTTCTCTCTTCTATTGGCTCTTGATTTCTCACTTTGAATGATACTTAGTCCACAGTTTTTGTCCTTTTCTTGTCTTTTCCCTAGATAGGGAGAGCCTCAGTAACTGTCTGTGTTAGTTTTGTCTTTGTCTCTGGTTTCTCTAAGGGTCTTTGTGGTTTAGAAATTCTGCCTTCTTGGTGTCCAGGTCTCAAAAAGAGATTTCTCTGCCAGGTCTCTGACCACTGAAATATGGCAGGCCTTAAGCTTTTACTTTGTTTTTCTAACAAATGGCCATGGCCCAGAACTTGTCCATCATCCATTGTCTATTGCCCCCATTCAATCTCCTGCCAGCAGTTTCTCCCCACTGCTGGGTGGGCTCCTTTGCCAAGCACTAGAACTTGTTGGGTAACAGGCCCAGTCCTGTTGCCTATTTTTCGTGGGGATGTGCAGGAGGACATTGAGTCTTCCATGAGCAAATTGGCAGAGGACCCCAAGCTGGCTTGCAGTGTGGATGTGCTGGAGGGTAGGAAGGCTGTGCAGAGGGACCTGGCCAGGCTGGACCTCTGGGCCGAGCCCGTGGGCATGAGGTTCAAGAGTGCCTTTGGTGCCTTTGGGGCCTCTGGCCACAAGAACCCCCTGCAGCTCCAGGCTGGGGGCAGAGGAGCTGCAAAGGGTCCCCGTGGGAGAGGCCCTGGGGGTGCTGGTGGACAGAGGCTGAACCTGAGCCAGCGGGTGACCGGGTGGGCAAGAAGGCCAAGGGCAGGCTGGCCTGGATCAGAAAGAGTGTGGCAGCAGGAGCAGGGCAGTGATGCTTCTGCTGGACTGGGCACTGGTGAGGCCACCCCTGGAGTGCTGTGTCCAGCTCTGGGCCCCTCAATTCAGGGAGAACCTTGAGGGGCTGCAGTGGGTGGAGAGCAGGGCAATGGAGCTGGGCAAGGGTCTGCAGTGCATGGCCTGTGAGGAGCAGCTGAGGGAGCTGGGTTTCTCCAGCCTGGAGAAGAGGAGGCTCGGGGCTGACCTTCTCCCTGTCCACAACTTCCTGACAGGAGGCTGGAGCCAGGTGGGGGTCAGCCCCTTCTCCGAGGACACAGGCGACAGGATAAGAGGACACGAGGACCTGCCTGTCAGGGGCTGTTTGTCAGGGACAGGAGCAGTACTTTTTGGAGAGAAACAGGGATTAGGTATTGAAATGGGCTGCCCAGGGAGGTGGTGGAGTCAGCGTCCCTGGAGGTGTTGAAGCAAAGACTGGCCATGGCACTGAGTGCCGTGGTCTGCTTGACGTGCTGGGGATGGGGCGTAGGCTGGACGCCGGTTGATCTCACAAGTCTCTGCCAAGCTCAGGGACTCTGGGCTTCTGTGCCGCATCAGCCTTTGGGGACAGATTGCTGGTGACTCAGAGGCTCCGTCCTTGCCTTGCCTTGCCCATCTCCTGGCTGCCAGGCAAGGGCCTTGTGACATCACAGCCTCTGTGGAACAGCGCGGTGGCTGAAAACTGTCAGTGCTGCGTCCCCGTGCCCAAGGCCTGGGCAGAAGTCGGCTGGCAGGGACGGGCAGAGACTGTGCAGAGGTGTCAGCTCGTCCCGCAGCAGCACGATGCCCAGCCAGGGCATCTCCTGGCTCCTCAGGCTCTCGGTGCTCCTGCTCTTGCCTGGCCACTCGAGCCTGGCAGTTGTGCCACAGGTGCCATTGCTGAGAACCGGGGTTTTCCTTGGATGGCCCCTTGCCAGAAAAGGCAGGAGAGGCTGGAGAGAGGGGAAGGAGGGGGGTCAGGCCGCTGGGATGGGGTCGGTGGGCTGTGATCCCGAAGCCAGCAAGGCCTTGGGCCCACACGGTGTCAGGGGAGGACTGAGAGCCCCCAGGGAGGAGGAAAGCTGGGCAGGCCCCTATAATAAATTATGGTGGGTGGTTGTTTATCAAACAGGATGTACTTGCTTAACCGCTACGCTGAAGCTGAAGTTGAAAACTAAGGCAAGTGCAAAAACCACAAAGAATGCTTAAGCATATTTTAAAGGACGCTGAATTTTCCAAGAAATACAAGGACAGCCCATATAAGGAAGATGATTGCTATATGAGCCAAAGGGCAGACACCGGAGGAAGACGTCTTACTTCAGCCTCAACGACCACCGGGAGGCAGAAAAGACCCCCTAGCAACAACCTAGACATGCGCAGAGTACGACGACCACATCAAAGAAAGCGGAACTAAAAGCATATAAAAAGAGACTTTTACAACACAACACTGCGGCAGTTGGCGGAGCTGTGACTCCCCTGTCGCCCAGCGCTGTACTTTGCTCATATTCTCTTGCTACAATTAATAAATTCTAATTGATATATTGATCCTTTGTGGTCCAATTTATCACAATTTTGGTGCCGTGACTCGGATTAGGAATGGTGGGCTACGGCTCTTCGGGGAGGCGCCCCGCGCTTGTCCGCGGCCCCGTATGAGACTGGCAGCCCACTGCAACCTAACCGACGAACCTAAAATCAGAATATTGAGCAAAGGGAGAACCGGTTAAATCCCATAATATTCTGTGCACGGAAGTCCGGACGAAGACGCGGGACGCGTAAGTATACTGCGATTTTGTTCGCAGGGAGTTCCGTTCGGGTGGGATTGGGTATCCTGGAATATAACGAATGAGAGGCTCGACACACTGAGCCAGGCGAGTGTGGACCCTTTAGTACTGCGGTTCCCAGCTTCCGCGAGGAATTGGGCCAGGAATAAGGGGAGCAAGTGTGTGTGTGCTTGTGGATATTCCAGAAGATGGGTGCGAAGGGTAGCAAGCCTTCGACTCCCATGGGATGGGTACCCCCTAATGTACCTAGAAATACCCCTCTAGTTCATATCTTAGGCAATTGGAAATACTTCCTAGAGACATTAAGGAAGGGCAAGGAGAAAATGATAAAATATTGTACTAAGATATGGGAAGGGAAGAAAATCTTACAAAATGTCTTATGGCCAGTTAATGGGTCAGAAGAAAGTTGGCTAAAGCAACAGTTAAATCTTTGGGTTAATAATAAAAAGTTCCTTAACTATGCGAAAGGACCCAAGAGTAAGAACTTGAAGCAGGACCCCCCGGAAGAAAGACAGTCTGCACTAAGCAGCTGCGGTTTTCAGGGTAGAAGAAATAGTGTCAAAGACACATCTATCGTAGAAAAAGAGGAACCCCTGAATGAAGTTAAAAGTACTAAAAAAGAGGAACCTCAGAGAGAGATTACAAATAACCCTCTGAGAAAAAGATTAGTAAAAAGTGACTTTGAGGCTAGGACGCTGAAGATTCCCCCTGAGAGTCCCTTGGGGAACCTCTTAGAGAACTGGAGTTGTTATTCCAGCACTTATAGAAGATCAAAGGAGAAAATGATTAACTATTGTATTGAAGTGTGGGGAGGTAGAAAAATAGGAAATAATACTTACTGGCCCATATATGGTACTTTTAAGAATTGGGTCTGTGAGCTTTTAAATTGGTATGTTAGCGATAAAAAACCCTTTTGCCCAGAGGAGAGTTTTTATGCAGTTATATGATTAGAAGCCAGTGAAGATATTCACTTATTTTCTTTAAGACAAAGAAGGAGCCAAATGAACTCTGGTAAAGATTTGGAATCATGGAGGTCCCCTCCATCATATCCATTAAAAGAAGAAAAGAACCAGAGGTACAAGGTATTTGTTGAAATGCAAAAGAAAGATGAGAGTTCTATTGAATGGCTGGAAAGACTGAGAAAAGCTCTCCAGCTGTATTTAGATGTCAACCTTGATGACCCAGTAGGACAAGAATTCCTTAAGACACAATTTGTGGCAAAATCATGGGAAGACATTAGAAAGAAAATTCAGAAATTAACAAATTGGCGAGATAGAGGACTGAATGAGTTGTTGAGAGAAGCCCAGAAAGTGTATAGAAGGAGAGAGAAAGAGAGTCAGAAGCAAGAACGAGCAGAGACGACCAGGCGGGAACCAAGAAGTTGTTTCCATTGTGGAAAAGAGTATGCGAAGAGGAATTATATATAGAGAATTCGAGATGAAGAAGTTGTAAAGGCGGAATAGGACGGTCAAGAACTCTATATTTTAGGGGACCGTAGTCATCCTGAGCCCTTGATAAAATTAAAATCAGGTCCCCACAGGCAGGAGTTCACCTTTCTAGTAGACACAGGAACTAAAATGTTTGAAATTGGAACTAAATTTGTCATGGGCGAACTCCTGTTTGTCCCTGAAATTGAGTATAATTTATTGGGACAAGATCTAATCGTAAAATTACAATTGGAAATGAAAGTTCCTTGACCATGGAAAATAAACAACAAATAAACCCAAATGTTTGGTATTTTACCCGAAAGAGGACTTTTGGACATTCTCTCTAAAAGAACAAAGTAGAAATTATGTTACCTTTAAGTGGGAAGGTATTCCCTATCTCAAGAACTACAGATAAAATAAGAATGCCACACCCCCTGGCATCCCAAAACCTTGGGAGAAGCAGAAAGAGTGAATGGGGATTTTAATGCTGCTATATTTAATGCTGCTACAAATATGAGTCTCATACCAAAGTGTTGGTATATTGCTCATTAAACAAATACAGTGTGACTGCATATATTTAACAGGGTTATGAAAATGTAAAAACACCAATTCGAGCTGCAGAACGTGGACGGACACATGCGAGTTGCATTGAAGAACTAGTAAATCCCACACGCTGGAAAGCAGTTGACACTCCTGGAAGACACCAAGCTAGTCTTAAGAAGATAAGTTATGATAGAGACATTAAGCAATTTCTTTGCTGCCTTACCTTTTGGAATTAAGTGTCTATTAGCATTTATTGTGGCATTCATTATATCATTGTTTGTATATTACTTATGGAAGATTGCGAAGTGGGGAAA
The DNA here is from genome assembly GCF_036250125.1 of Pseudopipra pipra. Lineage (NCBI taxonomy): Eukaryota > Metazoa > Chordata > Aves > Passeriformes > Pipridae > Pseudopipra > Pseudopipra pipra. Next base: position 312,949 of record NC_087580.1, read on the forward strand.
AGGAATGTGTTAAAATATATTGGTACTTACATAACATTGAGGGAACATGCAAATCTAGAAGACATTGATACCCGAGATATAAGAGTGCGGTGTAATACACCAGGTTGTGAATGTTATCCATTTGTTTGTTTTAAATGTAAAAAGTGCCAAGAGAAATGGTGGGAGCACTGTAGATACGGATATCCTCCTAGAGGAGTCTGTGATCAGTGCTATCGATTTGAACGAAAACTTACTGAGTGGGCATTAAAACACCTGGACAAAAAAGGTGTTCCGTTTGGATCCCTCGAACATTGGAAATATTACCATAGGGGAGTTAACCCTCAATATTTTTGTTATGAATTCACAGTACCAGTTCCTTTCGTAATAGATATAGTAAAAGTCCAGTGCCGATGGGATGTTAGTGCCGTGCCGTGTAACGGGCCTATGGTAAAGGCTGCCTCGTGGTCCGCATATACAGTACGTCTCACTAAAAAAGAAGAAGCATATTTCTCCTGGGGGCCTTGGTACACTTGCTGCCGAGAACATTGGTACTCCTGCTGCCGAGAAGATGAAACACCCTGTGGCTCGAAGCAATCGAGTCGACAGGCGAGGCAGAGGAGGAAACGCCAAAGAACGGAAGAGCCTAAGTTGTGGGACACGAAAGCTGCGATGGCCGAACTCCCTCAGGACTGGTGAAGATAAGAGAGCTGGTAATATCCAAATTAACAAAAGAAACAAAGTTAATAAAGAAAAAGTCTTTTCTCTAGGCACTGTTTACATAATTGCAGTTTCCATTGTAATATCGGCGGTACCAACATATGCAGAAAACCTGCATGAACCATTCAAATGGAGCTTGATTAGATGGGAAAACCAAAAAGTGCTCGCCACTTTTACAGGGACGGGAAACCCCACCTTTCACATATATCTGTGTGATTTAGTTGTTGTAGAGCCATGTCTAAACGCTTATCCATACTATATGTGCCCTGCTTCAAATCCGGGAAAACCTTACTGTAGTTACCCTGGACACTACTATTGTGGTTATTGGGGATGCGAAACTTTAGCATCAGACTGGGAAGTAACCCATCCTGATCAATACTTACAAACATTCTGGGGAAAAGAAAATTCTGGATGTAGACCCCCTCAGCGGGACTTCTCCTGGGGAATAACAGATGTTGGAAATTGTAATGGTATAACATTAAAAGTTCTCCAGATAATGGATGAGAGCTGGCTAATAGGCCGAACATGGGGAATAAGATTACGAGAGGAAGGAGTTGACCGAGGGGGACATTTTTTAATAAAGAAAGACAGAATGCCTTATGATCCTCCTCTCCCAGTAGGACCAAATCCAGTTTTGAATCCAGACTCCTCAAGAGCCAAGAGTAGCCTAGCCATCACTATGTCTACTTTGATAGGTTTGCAGCAGAATATGTCCAATGCTGCTAAACCTTCTGCTGAACCCTCTGTGCCCAAGCTGTTGAAACCTAAAGACCCTTTATGGGAATTGATGCAAACTTCCTATCAGGCTCTTAACAAAAGTAAACCAAATCTTACATTAGATTGTTGGCTATGTTATAATGTCAGACCGCCGTATTTCGAAGCAATAGGAAGACCTAATAAAGTCCGATGGTCAAATGGATCAAATCCTCTAGAATGCAAATGGGAAGAACAAAGGGATCATACCCAAGGGATAACAATACAAATGGTAACAGGCAAAGGTAGATGTATTGGGACTGTCCCTACTAGGTACCAACCCCTATGCAATGAGACTATCTCTAGATGGGCCATAGGGGAACACAGAAAGAAACGTGACAAATGGATAATACCTTCAGGAGGAGCAAAATGGGTATGTTCAGACATAGGATTAACTCCATGTCTATCTCTAAATGTTCTTAATGAGAGTATATTTTGTGTCCAAGTAATTATTATACCTAGGATTATGTATCACACCTCAGAAGAGGTATTTCGACATTTTGAAGGAGAACTTTCTAGACAGGCCAGAGAACCTGTCACTATAGTAACTGTAGCAGGCTTGTTGCTTGCGGGTGCAGGAGCAGGAACTGGAATAGCTTCTCTGATAAAGGGAAAAGAAATACAAAATTTACAGCTAGCTGTTGATGAAGATTTGGCAAGACTAGAACAAACTATAGAAAATTTAGCTACATCGGTCAAATCACTATCAGAAGTCGTCCTGCAGAATAGAAGGGGATTAGATTTATTATTTTTAAAAGAAGGAGGATTATGTGTAGCTCTTAAAGAAGAATGCTGTTCCTATGCTGACCATACAGGAGTAGTACTAGATGCTATGACAGAATTAAAGAAGCGGTTAGAACAAAGGAAGAGAGAGAGAGAAGCCAATCGATCGTGGTATGAAAACTGGTTTAGTGTTTCACCATGGCTAACCACTTTACTCTCGACCTTAGCAGGACCAATTATTATGATTATATTGGGACTAACGTTTGGACCATGTATTTTAAAATATATATTGCGCTTTATTAAAGAACGCTTTGAAGTTACAAAACTATTAATGCTTACTTCGGGATACAGTGTTGTAGCCATAGATGAGCCTGATAATAAGTGTGACAATAATCATGTTAAAAGGAATAATGCTTACTCTTGGAGGGAACAAGAAAGCAATGTTTGATAAACAAATAATCATAAAGATAAATAGGGGGGATTGAAATAAATTATAGTAGGTGGTTGTTTATCAAACAGGATGTACTTGCTTAACCGCTACGCTGAAGCTGAAGTTGAAAACTAAGGCAAGTGCAAAAACCACAAAGAACAGTGTGAATGCTTAAGCATATTTTAAAGGTCGCAAAATTTTCCAAGAAATATAAGGACAGCCCATATAAGGAAGATGAATACTACACAGACACCGGAGGAAGACGTCTTACTTCAGCCTCAACGACCACCGGGAAGCAGAAAAAGACCCCCCAGCAACAACCTAAACATGCGCAGAGTACGACAACCACATCAAAGAAAGCGGAACTAAAAGCATATAAAAAGAGACTGTTTCAACACGACATTGCGGCAGTTGGCGGAGCGGAGACTCCCCTGTCGCCCAGCGCTGCGCTTTGCTCATATTCTCTTGCTGCAATTAATAAATTCTAATTGATATATTGATACGTTGTGGTCCAAATTTATAACAGTGTCACGGGCCGTGCCTCGAGCCTCCAACCTCTCCCTGGGCCCTGCGCAAGAGCTGCTGTGTCTGGCCTGGCTCCCGCCTTTCAAGATTAGCAGAGGGAGGGCGGGTCCTGATTGCTCCTCAGATGTATCAACAGTCAAAAGCCTGCAAGGTCAACTCTTATCTTTTCAGGACTTCACACCTCCAGCACTGGAGGGAGGGAGGGTCCTGATTGCTCATCAGATGTATCAATAGTCCAAAGCCTGCAAGCTCAGCTCTTGCCTTTTCAGGACTTCACACCTTCAACACTGGAGGGAGGGAGGGGCCCGACTGCTCATCAGAGGTATCATGCAAGTCAAAAGCCTGCAAAAGTCTCCTAGAATGCATAAATCATTAACCATTTCAGTCTCTGACACCATCAGAGCCTGCCCAGCCAGAGCTGCCCCCGGCACCAGAGTGCCCTGTGCTGGGAGGGCTCTGCCGGGCAGAGCTGAGCACCCAGGGCTGGGATGGGCTCTGGATGCACTGCCAGGGCCCAGCCCTGGGCACAGGGAAGCAGCTGCTGGCAGGGACAGTTCCAGGCAGCAGAGCCTGAGCACTCCTCTGCATCACCCTCTGCTCAGCTGCGCAGGGAAAGAGGGAAGAGTTGGGAGGAATTGATTTTGCAAGTGGAGTCTTCACAAAAACTCAGGTTTTTTTCCAGGCATCTTTGAAGTGGATCATCCACCAAGAGAGAGGTGCAAATAGCACAGGGAACCTGTGTGCTGAGCAGCAGGTCACTTGTGGGCAGAGCAGCTCTCCTGAGTCTGCACTGGGGCACAGGGAGCCCTTTGGGACCTCAGAGCTGTCCAGGGTTCAGGCTCAGAGCAATGGGGAGGGTGAGAATTCCTGCCCCGTCAAGGAAAGTGCTCTCATTGAGCAGCACAGAGCTGAGTTGAACAAAGTTCCCCCAAAGAGAGAAAAAGAATTTGGAGGAGATTGCAAAGCAGCAGAGGATTGACTCAAGGCAGCCCTGCCCTGACTTTGTTGCCTCTCCTATCCCCTCCCCGCCCAGGGACCAGGCCCGGCCCGGCTGCCCCGAGGCTGCCGCTGCTGCAGCTGAGGGCGGCGGCAGGAGGAGGCCTGGGTTGGAGGCGGCTGCCTCGGCACAGTGCTGGGGAGCCCGGCGCCGGCCCACCAGCGGCCTCTCCTCCTGCCCCGGCCCTCAGCTGGACTGGGCACCCGGGGGGCTCCTCAAACACCCCAGGCCAGGGCGGGGCCCAAGGGCTCACAAGGTGCCCTCAGTTCCAGGAGGCCCCGCAGGGTCCCAGTGGCCCCTGGGCACCCGCAGGCCCCACATCACACAGCCCTGGCACTTGCCATGGAAACGCCCCTGCCCACAACCGGCTGCAAGCGGCCCAAGCAGCCCCTTCCAGCACAGCCGCTCAGGGCGGGGCCCTTTCGGCTGCTCTGGGGCACCTTTTGCCCGCCGGGAGCGTGTGGGGATCCCCCCCCGCAGCCCGGACAGCGGCACAGCGGCACCTCCTTGCTGCTGACACCCCCCAGCAGGGGGGAAGCTTTGCTTCGGGCCCTGCCACATCTCGGGCTCCTCCAGGGCTGCCAGGGCTCCTGTGGCACGCAGCTGTCCCCAGCTGGCCACTCCGGGGGCCAGTGCTCTGTGGGCAGTGCCGGCAAAGGGCCCTGGGGGTCCTGGGGGGTGCCCACTTGACCAGGAGTCAGCAGTGCCCTGGCAGCCAGGAGGGACAACCCTGTCCTGGGGGCATCAGGCCCAGCATGGCCGGCCGGGCCAGGCAGGGGATTGTCCTGCTCTGCTCTGCCCTGGGGCGGCCTTGTTACAATCTGCTTAAAATGTGCAGAAAGAACTTCAGATTCCAATATTCCCTTGAGCAAAATTAAAACTCATACAAGTTATCTGTTGATACCCAAACTGATTTTATTAATTGCTAAAGGATGCAAAGAGAAAGAGGCAAAAATAAGAAAAGGTTAGAAAATGTTAAGATTTATTCTAGAAGCAGAGAAAAGATACCACCAAAAACTACCTTTCCTTCCAGCTGGTCTGTGGGGGTGGGGGAAGAAGCAGTTTTTCTGCCTTTTTTTATTTCTGTCTCTGCTGCCTTTGATGTTCTCTCTTTAGCTGCAGGGGGTGTTTACAGCTTTAGCTCTCTGGAATGCAGCCAGGATGTGGTTTCACTGCTCAAGCAGGGCTGGATCTCAGGCCCTGCAGAGTCTCATTCAGCCACTCCTTCGGGCCCTCAGAAATACAGTCAGGGTGGAGAAATAAGATTTGACTCCCATCTATGGCACAGAGGTTCTCAGTCCTCTCCAGCAGGGCAGGGTTCCAGTCTCCGGTGGCAGGCAGGCAGCACACGGACCTCTATATCCACGGCTCCCAGTATATCCCAGTTGTGCCAGCATGGTCCCAACTGCCCTCAGAATGCTCCCAGTCACTCCCAGTATGACGCCAGTCACCCTCACTGTGGGCCCGGGTGCCTGAGCTGGGGCCAAGCTGCTCCCAGTGTGATACCAGTGTGATCCCAGTGTGATCCCACTTGTCCCCAGCATGGTCCCACTTGATCCCAGTTCCTCCCAGTGTGATTCCAGCTGCTCCCAGTTGCCCCTAGCAGAGACCCAGTCATGCCCAGTATGATTCCATTGTGATCCCGGTATGATCCCAGTACAATCAGTTACCCCAGCATGGTCCCAGTTGCTCCCAGTTGCCTCCAGCACAGATCCAGTCAATCCAAGTATGATCCCAGTCTTCCCCCAGTATGGTCCCAGCCAATCCCAGTTGCCCACTTGCACATCCAGTCACTCCCAGCTGCTCCCAGTTGCCCCTCACATGGTCTAAGTCACTCCCAGTGTGGTCCCAGTCACCCCCAGGATGGTTGCAGACTCTCCCAGTATATCCCAGTTGCCCTCAGCATGCTTCTAGTCATACCCAATTACTTCCACTTGCCCCAGGATGCTTCCAGTTCCCATCAGTACAATCCCACTCCCAGTCTAAGCTGGTTGCATTCAGCATGCACCCTGTCACTCCCAGTTACTCCCACTTGGGAGCATGAGGGGGGTGGGGATGGGGGGAATGATGTGTAAGGGGTGGGGGAGGGGGGAAAAGTGGGGGTTGGGACCCAAAACTGGGAGGGGCTAGGGGTTGAGGGGACCAAGGAAAAGTGGGAGGAACAGGGAGAGGGGTGGAAAAGGGGGGGTGGTCTGGAGGGATGGACGGTCCCATGGGGGTCTTTGGGCACTGGGGGTTGGGAAAGGGGGGTGGTCCCCCTGAGCTCCCAACTTCCTCTGGGGTGCTGGGGGCTGCTGGATCCAATCTCAGCCTTGCATTGTGCCAACAGCTGAAATTTAGAGCAATTCTAGAGGGGTGACTGAACCACGTTTGTGACCCAGGGTTTAATGATGGCAAATCAGATCTATTGATAGAAAATGAATTATTTATTTTTGCAAATGATGACACAAAAGGTTTTAGTCAGAATTATTTAGTGAACAGTAGAAACACTAAAACTCCCAGTAGTACAGGATAAGATAGGACAGGGCACTACACTAAAGCAATTGTTGAAGCAATTCTACTAAAGCTGGCAAACAAGCAATAATTCTTAATTAGAGATGGATGGAACTCCCCCAGACCAGCGCTCGTGGGGAGATCTCTGCTCTCAACCTCCAGCAGTGACCTTGGGGGGTCCCCAGCCAAGGCAGGAATCTCCACACACCCCCAAGAAGGGTTCTGTTGGAAGAACCTGCCCCTGGGAAAGGGGACTGGCCCTTTCTGGTAGAAACCCAGGGACTGACAGTCCTTGGACTCCAGGGGTTCCCTCACCAGCAGGGGCTTCATTTGGGGTCAAACCAGTCTGGGGTCCAACATCTCCTGCCTTGTCCCAGCCCCCTCTCAGCTCAGCACTGACCCCTTTGCAAATGGGGCATTGTCTTGGGGCCATTTCAGGGGGGATGTCCTGCCCCAGTGTCCCAGTGTTCCTTTAATTGCCAGAGGCCCTGCAGTGTCCCAGTGGCCCCTTGATTCCATGACCTTCTGAAACACCTCAGGGTTCCTTTGGTTCCATGAGGCCCCCCTGTCACAAAGGCCCCTGGATTCCATGAATTCCGCAGTGTCACAAGGTTCCTTTTTTTCCATAGGGCCCTGCAGTGTCCCAATTGTGCCTTGATTGCAGGAGTGTCCAAATTCTCCCGGGGTTCCTTTGGTTTCAGGAGGTCCCGCAGTGTCCCAGCGGCCCCTTCATTCCAGGCAGGCCCAGGGAGACGAAGGCAAAGACGGAGCCCCGACCCCCGTCAGCATCTTGGGGGGGCGGGGGGGCAGGACCCGGGAAACGGCGGCGGCTGCTGGGAAGGGACTGGGATGGACTGGGATGGACTGGGATGGACTGGGATGGACTGGGACAGACTGGGACAGACTGGGATGGACTGGGACAGACTGGGACGGACCAGGACACCAGGATACACCAGGACCAGGACTGGGACCCAGCAGGACCCCCTGGGAGCAGGATCTGAGCGCACTGGGTCCCTCCAGGACCAGAACTGGGGCAACAGGGATCATACTGGGAGCAACTGGGACCACACTGAGGGCTACTGGGAGCAACTGGAGGCCACATAGGATATAGTGGGAGTGCCTTGGAGTCACTGGGATCATACTGGTGGAAACTGGAATGTTACTGGGGCATCTGGGAGTGACTGGGAAGGACTATGAGCATGCTGAGGGCTCTACTGGAATATACTGGGAGTGTCTGCAACCATGGTGGGGGTGACTGGGACCATACTGGGAGTGACTGGGACTACATGAAGGGGAATTAGGACCAGGCTGGGGGCAACTGGAAGGAACTGTGAGTGACTGGATTTACAATAGAAGCAACTGGGATTGACTGGGACTGTTAGGAGGGAAGACTGGTATCGTACTTGGAGTGACTGGATCTGTGCTAGGGGCAACTGGGAGCAACTGGGACCATAATGGGATCACAGTGGGAGCAGCTTGGCCCATGATGGGAGCAACTGAGACCACACGGAGGGTGACTGGGGTCATACTGGGATCATAGCAGGAGTGAGTGGGATCATTCAGGAGGTGATTGGGATCATACTGGGAGCAACTGGGAGTGCACTGGGGATGACTGGAAGTGGCTGTGAGCAACTGGGATCATGCTGGAAGCTTCTGGGGGCAAGTGGGAATGAGTGGGACCACATGGAGGAAACTGGGAGCAACTGGGAGAGACCAGGAGGGACTGGGATCATCCTGGGACTGACTGGGCGCTGAATCCGAAAAATCGGTCCGAGAAACTGCTCAGAGACTTTTTTCTCTTTAAGCAGCAAGGTATTTGTTTATTCAACGTTGGGAGCAAGCCAGTTCACGCTGGAAAAACTTGCTCCAAGGCTTCACACAAAATCAGCATTTTTATACAATCTTCAGCTGTGATTAAATGCATATTCAAGTGATTCCAACCTCTATCTCTGCATATTAAGAATAGGTGGAGTATAGGTGGAGCTCAGGCAGGGCTTGGGGCGGTGCTTCTCTTGGCCCTCAATCCTGAGGGGACTTCCAATCTTCCTCCATGGCTCTGGGGGCTTCAACTCATCTTCCTCAGCTTGACCTTCCTTCTCTTCCATTGTTCTTGACCCGCTCACTGAAGCTTGGAAAAAGCCCTGGCTCCCGGCCTATTCCTCCTCTTCCAATGTCTCCCTGATCCTGCTGTCTCTCTAATTTATTCCCTCTAGGCCTAGGACATGTTCCTGTACTATTCTCTGAAGCTTTGCTCCAGTCAGTAGAACAGAAGGAGCACAGATGGTCTTGGCTGTTGGGAGCTTGTTAGCAGGCCCAAATTTCTTAGTGAACTCTTTTGGGCCTGGCCTCCTGTTTCACCAGGGACACAGCCGGGCCCGGGTGTTCCCATTCCCATTCCACGGGTTTGCATTCCTGTTCCAGGTGTTCCCATCCCATTCTAGTTGTTCCCATCCCATTCCAGGTGTCCCCATTCCCATTCCAGGAGTTCCCATTCCCATTCCAGGTGTTCCCATTCCCATTCCATGTGAACCAATTTCCATTCCAGGTGTTCCATCCAATTCTAGGTGTCTCCATACCTATTGTCCCTCCTCCCATTCCTGGTGTTCCCATCCCACTTCTGAATTCCCCATTCCCAGTTCTTAGTGTTCCCATTCCCATTCCAGGTGTCTCCATTCCCCTTCCTATTGTCCCCATTCCCATTCCAGGTGTTCCCATCCCACCTCCGTTTTCCCTATTCCCATTCCAGGTGCCCCCATTCCAATCCCAGATGTTCCCATTCCCATTCCTGGTGTCCCCAGCCTGCTCCCAATGTTCCCATTCCCAATGTTCCCATTCCCAGCCCAGGTGACCCCATTCCCATTCCTGATGTCCCCATTCCCATTCCAGGTGTCTCCATTCCAATTCCAGGTGCTCTCATTCCAGGTGTCTCCATTTCAATTCCTGGTGTCCCCATTCCAATTTCAGGTGTCTCCATTCCCATTCCAGGTGTTCCCATTCCAGGTGTCTCCATTTCATATCCAGGTGTTCCCATTTCCATTCCAGGTGTCCCCATTTCCATTCCTGGTGTCCCCATTTCCATTCCAGGTGACTCCATTCCCATTCCAGGTGTCTCCATTTCAATTCCAGGTGTTCCCATTTCCATTCCAGGTGTCCCCATTTCCATTCCTGGTGTCCCCATTTCCATTCCAGGTGACTCCATTCCCATTCCAGGTGTCTCCATTTCAATTCCAGGTGTTCCCATTTCCATTCCAGGTGTTCCCTCACCATTCCACGTGTCCCCATTCCCATTCCTGCTGCCCCCATTCCCATTCCTAGTGTCCCCAGTCTGCTTCCAATGTCCCCATTCCCATTCCAGGTCTTCCCATTTCCATTCCTGGTGTTCCCATCCCATTGCTATTGTCCCCATCCCATTCTTTATGTCCCCATTCCCATTCCAGGCATTCTCATTCCCTTTCCAGGTGTTCCATCCCATTCCAGGTGTCACCGCTGACATTTCCCCTGCTGGTTTACCATTAAACCAGCACACCAGGTCTGTGCCCAACGGGGGTCCCTGTGGATCATCCAACGCGGGTCCTCCCATGGCTGATGGAGTTGGAGCAGCGGCCGAAGCTCTTCCCGCAGTCGGGGCACTCGGGGCTTCTCTTACCGGTGGCTCCGTTGGTGGGAGGTCAAGGAAGAGCTCTGCGTGAAGCTCTTCCCACACTCCCCACAGTGGAAGGGCCTCTCCCTGATATGGAGGCGACGGTGGGTGTAGAGGGTGGAGCTGTCCCACATTCCCTACACGTGTAGGGCTGTTCCCCAGTGTGGATGTGCTGGTGGCTGAGCAGCTTGGTGCTTGTGCTGAAGCTCTTCCCACATTCCAAGCACTTGTAGGGGCATTCCCTGGTGTGGATGCAACGGTGTTTGCAAAGGCTGGAGCTGTCCCTGAAGCTCTTCCCACACTCCGCACACGTGTAGGGCCTTTCCCACTGTGGATCATCTGGTGTCGGAGCAGGTTGGAGCTCTGATTGAAGCTCTTCCCACACTCCTCACACGTGTAGGGCCTTTCCCCACTGTGGATCATCTGGTGTCGGAGCAGGGTGGAGCTCTGATTGAAGTTCTTCCCACACTCCCCACACGTGTAGGGCTTTTCCCCACTGTGGATGCGTCGGTGATTGTGGAGGGTGCGCCTGTTCCTGAAGCTCTTCCTACACTCTTCACACATGTAGGGCCTTTCCCCACTGTGGATCATCTGGTGTCGGAGCAGGTGGGAGCTCTGAGTGAAGCTCTTTCCACACTCCCCACATTTGTAGGGCCGTTCCCCAGTGTGGATGTGCTGGTGCCTTAGGAGGTCGGATCTCTTGCTGAAGCTTTTCCCACATTCCAAACACCTGAAGGGCTTTTCCCTGCTGGGAGGCTGCTCAGGGACCACCAGCTCGCAGCTCCGCCTCAAGCTCCGGCCGCCTTCCCGGCACACGCTGGCTCTTTCCTCCTCACAGCCCCCTGGGCTGGCTTTGGAGCCCCTCCTGCGGGGGCATCTCTGGCCCTTTTCCTCCCCGCTGCCTTCCTGCGCCGGGGAGCCCTTCAAAACGGCCTCTCCCACCAGGCTCTGCCGCCGGGATTTGTCCTCCGCGCTCTCCGGCCTCACCTCGGGGCCTGGGGCAGGAAGCAACAAGGACACGCTGGGGATTTGCCTCCAGCCCACAGGGAAGCCCAAGGACATCCCCCCAACTCCGGCCCCGGCAGGACGGTCACAAAAGACAAAAGACCGACCCAAAGGGGCACTGACTTCCTCCTCACCTGCCTGGGGGGCCCGCGGCATCTTCCTCTTCCTCGCAGCCTCCTCCTCCATCTGACCAAGCTTTGGGAAGCAGAAATCCTGATGGGGGGGAAACGAGGGGTGAGTGCGTTGCCTTTGGGGTTCCTCCTGCCCAAGTCCAGCTCTAGGAGTCACCGCGTAACTTGTGCCCATAAAAACCCCCAAAACACCAACATTCAGCCCAAAATCCCCTCCCAGAATTCCCCCTCTCTGCTCTCTGGGGTTAGGGGGGTCCCCCCTGTCTGGCCTGATGGCACTTCTGCCTGCATTGGGGGTCCCCCTTCTCCCGGCTGCCGAGGTCCCGCGGCTCCGGGGGGTTCCCACTCGCCGGGGTCCCCTTGAGTGTTGCCAGGGGGGTCCCAGGGCTCACTTCTCCCCACTCTGCCTCCCGGGGCCGGCCGGCCCTCCTCTCTCGCCTCCCACCCTCGCAAACCTCTTGGCGCTCTCGGCTCCCACCCCGCCTCAAGGCCCCCCCTCCTCTCCACACTCCAAGACCTTCCCCCTCTCCGGGACCCCCGCTTAAGGGGCCCGGCACTCCCTCTCTGCTCCCCCCCCCCTCCAGCATTCCGGGGGTCCCCCAGCTCCAGGATCGCCCCTCTCCGCTCTCCCCACTCCGCGGCTACCGGGGTTCCACCCCGGCTCTCACAAGGAGCCCCCAAACCTCTCTCGCCCCTCCCGCCATTGCCGAGCGACCGCCAGGACCTTTTGGCTGCTCTTCTTTGTGCTCCCGCTCGGCTCCTCCCTCGGCTGGGCCGCCGCTTTTGGCGGGTTTCCTCCTTTGGGATCCGCCCCCTGCAGCCCTTCCCCTCCTGGCCCAGCCCCCTTGGGCCCCCCTCTGGCCCCCCTTGGGCCCCCCTTGCCCAATAAGTCTGATTATACAGACAAGCAATTGGTTTTAATCCACAAAACCCAAATGTAGAACCCACCACCCTGGGCCATGAACAAAGTGCTGTTCCTTGGGCCCCCCCCGAGGCCAAAGTAAAGGGAGAGGGAAAAACCTGCTGGTGGGAGAGCTGTTGCAGTCTGGTCAAAAGTGGTGATTGCAGTCCGGTTGAGGGTGCTGGTCTCAGGCTGGTTGAGAGTAGTGAGCTGCAGTCCTCCTCTGGATCCCACGAGTGGTAAAAAGGTTCTGAAACTCCAGGTTTATATATTCTCCAGTTCAGGCAAGAATGCCCAGTCCTCCCCTCAGAGCGGGGAATTCCATAAAAGGATATGAGGATGCTCAGATCATAAAAGGATATGAGGATGCTCAGTCCATAAAAGGCTATGAGGGTGCTCAGGACATCCCCCCCACCTGGCAGGCCTCTCCTGACAACAGTTCCTGGGAAAATGGCATGGAAGGCCATAGAATCCACAGTTTTGGGCTACACCCATCCAGTGAGGAATCGGTCCCAGCTGTTCTAACTAGGACACTGTGTCCGTCATCGCTGCCATCATCATCATCATCGGCCTCGTGGGAGTCGGTGTCTGGAAGCTCCGATCCAATAACTCCCGGGATGGGGGTCGGGAAGGGGCACGGATCCGCCCGGCAGCATTCCGGGGATCCTGTGCCACGGGTGCTGATCCCGCTTTCTTTCCATAGGGAAGAGGGAGGGGAATGGATACGACCCCGTGCCTACCAGTGAGTCCCAGCAGCGTGTGTGGATCCAGATCCTCTGGGCAGGGATCCCAGGATGGATGCCGGGATTCCAGAGGGGAATGGGGGCCTAATGGCTGGAGCGGGATTGGAAGGGGATTCCAGCTCAGGGCAGGATTCCAGAGTGGGCTCAGGTGGAATTGTGGACTGGGATCAGGGCTGGATTCTGGAGTGGGATTGGGGTGGGATGGATGGAGTGGGATTGGGGTGGGATGGATGGAGCAGGATCAGGAGGGATTCCAGAGCAGTTCCTACTCTCCCTGGGCTCCACAGCCGGCTCCATCCCCTGGGATGGGAACAGGGACATGGTGACTCCTTTCCCCGCTCTCATCCCAGCAGGAATCACAGCCTGAGCGATCACGGATTTGGATCCACCCCTTCCCTCTCCCTGCAGAAAGGCAGGAGCTGCTGGTAGAGCTCATCCCGCTGCTCCCACCCACCCTGGCCCCCCTGCGGCTCTTCCCGATGGATCAACTTCCTGCTTTTTCCTGTGTGAACCTGTCAGAGACTGAAACAGTCAATGATTTCTGCATTCTGGGGTGGCCAGGAGGCTTTTTGCGGCTTTTGCAGGATTTGGCATTATCCCTCTGATGGGCAGCTGGGCCCATCTCCCCCTCCAGTGCTGCTGAAGGTGTCAAGCCCTGGAAAGGAGAGAAGAGCCGAGTTTACCAGGCCCCTCACAGGAACTCTGCTCTGGGCTGTCCGAGGTGTTGGGGGTTCATGGCATGGCCCATCAAAGCCCATCCCCCCTCTGCCAATCTTGGAAGGTGGATAAAAGCCTTTTCCCTGCCCCTCACGGAAACTCTGGGCAGGCCTGGGAGACGTTGGGGGTTCGTGGCATGGCCCGGGACACTGTCCATGGATATAATAACTCATAACTTCCCTGAGTGTGGGGGCTTCCCTCCCTCACCCCCAACGGATCAAAGTGTAAGGGGGGTACTTTTGAATTAGATGATCAGTGGAGCATAGAGGTGTGAGAAAGGAATCATATTAGGATGTGAAACCAGCCAGAGTATGGTTGGTTTACAATGTAACTTCATGGCACAAGCTAATTGGAAGGTCCATTGTGCTTTTTAGCAAGTCAGCTTGATATCCCCTATTATCAGAGCTGAGTTCTTCCTTGGTTTTGCTACATACTGCAAGATAGATACATCTACCCTTGAAACACAATGGTAGAGGTCGTACATAAGGGTGAGAAAGATGATGATGGGAGGAAGATGGTGTGGGCAGGGGTCGCTGACCCCTTGCCCTACAAGTAGGGCATGCGCAGACTGTTGCCATGAGGTGATGATCAGGAGGGGTTTGGCTGCCACTCAGGCATCACCTTATACTGGGTACTGGCCCTACGTGGTGTAACGTGGAACTGATAAAATGGGGTGTCGGGACTGCTGAGCTGAGCGATCCTCATCCTGCCACCGAGACTGTGGCTCCGCGGGGACGCCCGCTAAGCACGGGCACCGACCAGCTGCTGCAGATCCTGACAGCCCTGGCCTGTCTGTGGGGGTCAGCACAGTTTATTGACAGGAAGCAACTGAGAGAACAAACGTTTTAATATCCCTTTAGTGTCACTTTAATTCCCCTTTTATTCTTGAATATTGTTACATAAATGAGTTGTTCACAGTATTTCCCTTTAATTTCCCTTTTTACTAACCAATATTGTGTTAATAGTTATCCATAATATTGTGTTAAGATCCCTTTTTTGGTATCTGTTTAACCCCCTTTTTCACTAGTTAATACTGAATTAAATGCTGTTTGTAGTATTCGTTTTTAAGGCCACAAAATAAGATATTTTGGATCCTTTTTTAGTTCCTGATTCTCTTTGCTAAGATGATTATTATTATTATTCTCACTATAATAAAAGATATTTTTTGTCTTTGAATATTTCTGGCACTTGTCTTTATTCCAGACATGTATCCAAAGGAACTGTCTTTTCCCTGGATAGAGAGAGCCTCAGTAACCGTCTGTGTTAGTTTTGTCTTCGTCTCTGGTTTCTCTAAGGGTCTTTGTGGTTTAGAAATTCTGCCTTCTTGGTCTCAAAAATAGATTTCTCTGCCAGGTCTCTGACCACTGAAATATGGTAGGCCTTAAGCTTTTACTTTGTTTTTCTAACAAATGGCCATGGGCCAGAACTTGTCCATCATCCATTGTCTGTTGCCCCCATTCAATCTCCTGCCAGCAGTTTCTCCCCACTGCTGGGTGGGCTCCTTTGTCAAGCACTAGAACTTGTTGGGTAACAGGCCCAGTCCTGTTGTCTATTTTTCGTGGGGATGTGCAGGAGGGCATTGAGTCTTCCAGGAGCAAATTGGCAGAGGACCCCAAGTTGGCTTGCAGTGTGGATGTGCTGGAGGGCAGGAAGGCTGTGCAGAGGGACCTGGCCAGGCTGGACCTCTGGGCTGAGCCCGTGGGCATGAGGTTCAAGAGTGCCTTTGGTGCCTTTGGGGCCTCTGGCCACAAGAACCCCCTGCAGCTCCAGGCCGGGGGCAGAGGAGCTGCAAAGGGTCCCCGTGGGAGAGGCCCTGGGGGTGCTGGTGGATAGAGGCTGAACCTGAGCCAGCGGGTGCCCGGGTGGGCAAGAAGGCCAAGGGCAGGCTGGCCTGGATCAGAAAGAGTGTGGCAGCAGGAGCAGGGCAGTGATGCTTCTGCTGGACTGGGCACTGGTGAGGCCACAGCTGGAGTGCTGTGTCCAGCTCTGGGCCCCTCAGTTCAGGGAGAACCTTGACGGGCTGGAGTGGGTGGAGAGCAGGGCAATGGAGCTGGGCAAGGGTCTGCAGTGCATGTCCTGTGAGGAGCAGCTGAGGGAGCTGGGCTTCTCCAACCTGGAGACCTTCTCCCTGTCCACAACTTCCTGACAGGAGGCTGGAGCCAGGTGGGGGTCAGCCCCCTCTCCGAGGCAACAGGCGCTAGGACAAGAGGACACGAGGACCTGCCTGTCAGGGGCTGTTTGTCAGGGACAGGAGTAGGACTTTTTGGAGAGAAACAGGGATTAGGTATTGAAATGGGCTGCCCAGGGAGGTGGTGGAGTCACCATCCCTGGAGGTGTTTAAGCAAAGACTGGTCATGGCACTGAGTGCCGTGGTCTGCTTGACGTGCTGGGGATGGGGCGTAGGCTGGACGCCGGTTGATCTCACAAGTCTCTGCCAACCTCATGGACTCTGGGCTTCTGTGCCAGCCCAGCCTTTGGGGACAGCGTGCTGGTGGCTCCGAGGCTCCATCCTTGCCTTGCCTTGCCCATCTCCTGGCTGCCAGGCAAGGGCCTTGTGACATCACAGCCTCTGTGGAACAGCGCGGTGGCTGAAAACTGTCAGTGCTGCGTCCCTGTGCCCAGAGCCTGGGCAGAAGTCGGCTGGCAGGGACGGGCAGAGACTGTGCAGAGGTGTCAGCTCGTCCCGCAGCAGCACGATGCCCAGCCAGGGCATCTCCTGGCTCCTCAGGCTCTCGGTGCTCCTGCTCTTGCCTGGCCCACTCGAGCCTTGCAGCCGTGCCACAGGTGCCATTGCTGAGAACCGGGGTTTTCCTTGGATGGCCCCTTGCCAGAAAAGGCAGGAGAGGCTGGAGAGAGGGGATGGAGGGGGGTCAGGCCGCTGGGATGGTGCCGGCGGGCCGTGAGCCCGAAGCCAGCAAGGCCTTGGGCCCACACGGTGTCAGGGGAGGACTGAGAGCCCCCAGGGAGGAGGAAAGCTGGGCAGGCCCCAAGGCTGCTGGGCCTCTTCCTTGCCAGCCCTTTGGCCAAGGTCCCGAGGTAGAGGTGGGGCTCAGCCCCTGCACAGCAATGGGGCACAGGCTGAGCCCCAGGGACACCAGAGCCAGGCAGCCTGAGCTCTTCTTCCTGCAGCATCTGCCTGGGGCAGCCCAGCCAGGCCTGAGTCTCTGCAGGAGAGGCCAAGCCCAGCCAGAGAGGGCTCAGCCCTCTGAGCCTGCACTCACTGCCAAGGGAACAAAACATTGGCCCAGAGGACATCCTGCCCCCAAATGGAGAACTGGAAAGGTCAAGAATAAAAAAGTCACCCCCCTCCATTCTTCAAGAAATGTTCAGACCTCTTTCCTAAAAGCATCCAGGACTCGGGTCACCCAGTTTTCTCTCTGACAAGGCTTTGCAGGGGCTGCTTGGGAAAGGGAAGCCCTGGGGCCCCAGTGCAGATGGGTGGGGCTGCACTCTGGGGGGGTCGGCCTTTGGCTCTTGGCTTCCAGGGGCCCCCAGGAGTCAGTGAGCCGGGCTGGGGACGAGGGGCAGGACTGGTTGGGATTGCCTCTGGGGCCTGGCCCAGAAAATGGAAGTGTCCCCTTGGGGGCAGCTGGAAAGGGCCCAGGAAGGAAATGCTGCCCCAGCGCAGGCTGTGGGGCAGCTCTCTGCAAGAGAAGTTGAGGGCTCTGAGGCAGAGAGGGGATGGGAGCCGGGTCCAGGCTTGGGAATTGCCGGGAGGGGAAAGGGATGTCTAAGAACAAGTCCCTCTGGAGAGGGAAGCAGAGAGGCTGTGTTTTGACCCCAGCACAAGGGTCTGCAGGGCAGAGCAGAGAATATCCCCCACGTGAGATTGTTGTGCATCCCTCCTTGCAGTTCTGACAGGCACTTCTCTTCAAAGGTCGTTCTGTGAGCGTCTTTTTGTTCTTTCCAGGTGGGATGCAAGCAGTGGGTGGGCTTTGGGCACTGGGGGGCAGAGGAGCCAGGTGAGCATTTTCCTACCAGTCTGAATCAGATGTTAATTCTGGTGGGCTGTATCCTTGGTGAATCTAAGCACATCCCTTGGCATTTGGTTTTTTTCTGGTGGTACACAACCTGAGAAGCATCAGCAGAATGGGAAGGAGGTCCTTGCAGGAAGAGGTCAGTGTAAAGGAAGCTGAGAGGGGAGCTTTGGTGAGAATGTTGAACTCTGAGGGCATCCCTCAGTTTGTGCCTTTGCCTCTGTGATGCTGAAAAAGCCGGTCTGAAGAACTGCTCAGAGAGTTTTGGATCTTTTGAACAGCAAAGGGATTTATTGCCAACGTCGGGAGCGAGCATGGTTTGCACCACAGAGAACTTGCTCAAAGGGTTCACACAAAATCAGAGGTTTTATACAATTTTCATATGTGATTAAATGTGATAAATCATATTCATGTGATTACATCTGTCTATACGTATTAATAATGGGCAGAGCTCAGGCAGAGCTTCTCTTGGCCCTCAATGCTCAGAGGGGTTTAGGTGAGTCTGGGGTCTCTGCTCCTCTTCATCAGTTCCCAGTGTCCCCATCCTTGTCCCTCATGTTCCCACTCCATTCCTGGTGCTCTCATTCCCAGTGTGACCATCCCATTCCTGATGTCCCCATTCCCAGTCCCTGGTGTCTCCAACCTGCTGCCAATGTCCCCGTTCCCATTCCTGGTGTCCCCATTCCCAGTTCCTGCTGTCCCCAACCTGCTCCCAATGTCTCCATTGCTATTCCTGGCGTCTCCATCCCATTCCTGATGTCCCCATCCTGCTCCTGGTGTCCCGATCCCTTTCCCCATTGTCTCACGGTGTCCCCATTCCCATTCCTGGTGACTCCTACCTGCTCCCAATGTCCCCATTCCCATTCCTGGAGTTCCCATTCCCATTCCTGCTGTCCCCAACCTGCTCCCAGTCTCCCCATCCAAGCCCCCCTGTCCCCATTCCTGTTCCTGGTTCCAACAGAGGAACTGCCAGATGCCAGAGGAGGGAGCCAGGATTTATTGCCCAAAGGAGGAGATTTTCACACTCAAATTAAAGCCTCAGGAATAATTGTGGTCCTGGGTTCCACACGGGAAAAAGCAGGAAGTTGATCCATCGGGAAGAGCCGCAGGGGGGCCGGGGTGGGTGGGAGCAGCGGGATGAGCTCTGCCAGCAGCTCCTGCCTTTCCGCAGGGAGAGGGAAGGGGTTGATCCAGCTCCAGGATCGCTCAGGCTGTGATTCCTGCTGGGATGAAAGCGGGGAAAGGAGTCACCATGTCCCTGTTTCCATCCCAGGGGATGGAGCCGGCTGTGGAGCCCAGGGAGAGTAGGAACTGCTCTGGAATCCCACCTGATCCTGCTCCGTCCATCCCACCCCAATCCCACTCCATCCATTCCACGCCAATCCCACCCCAGAATCCAGCCCTGATCCCAGTCCACAATTCCACCTGATCCCACTCTGGAATCCTGCCCTGAGCTGGAATCCCCTTCCAATCCCGCTCCAGCCATTAGGCCCCCATTCCCCTCTGGAATCCCGGCATCCATCCTGGGATCCCTGCCCAGAGGATCTGGATCCACACACGCTGCTGGGACTCACTGGTGGGCGCGGGGTCGTATCCATTCCCCTCCCTCTTCCCTATGGAAAGAAAGAGGGATCAGTACCCGTGGCACAGGATCCCCGGAATGCTGCCGGGCGGATCCGTGCCCCTTCCCGACCCCCATCCCGGGAGTTACCGGATCGGAGCTTCCAGGCACCGACTGCCACGAGGCCGATGATGATGATGATGGCAGCGATGACGGACACAGTGTCCTAGTTAGAACAGCTGGGACCAATTCCTCACTGGATGGGTGTAGCCCAAAACTGTGGATTCTCTGGCCTTCCATGCCATTTTCCCAGGAACTGTTGTCAGAAGAGGCCTGCGAGGTGGGGGGGATGTCCTGAGCACCCTCATAGCCTTTTATGGACTGAGCATCCTCATATCCTTTTATGGAATTCCCCACTCTGTGGGAAGAACTAAGCATCCTTTTATGGAATTTCCCGCTCTGAGGGGAGGACTGGGCATTCCTGCCTGAACTGGAGAATATATAAACCTGGAGTTTCGGAACCTTTTTACCACTTGTGGGATCCAGAGGAGGACTGCAGATCACCGCTCTCAAGCAGCCTGAGACCACCATCCTCAACTGGACTGCAATCCCCACTTTTGACCAGACTGCAACAGCTCTCCCACCAGCAGGTATTTTCCTCTCCCTTTACTTTGGACTCGGGGCGGGGGGGCCCAAGGAACAGCACTTTGTTCATGGTCCAGGGTGGTGGGTTCTACATTTGGGTTTTGTGGATTAAAACCAATTGCTTGTCTGTATAATCAGACTTATTGGGCAAGGGGGGCCAAAGGGGGGCCCAGAGGGGGGAGAGCGGAGAGGGGCGATCCCGGAGCTGGGATACCCTCGAAATGCTGGGGGGGGGGGGGGCAGAGAGGGAGCGTCGGGCCCCTTAAGCGGGGGTCCCGGAGAGGGGGAAGGCCTTGGAGTGTGGAGAGGAGGGGGGGCCTTGAGGTGGAGTGGGAACCGAGAGCGCCAAGAGGTTTGCGAGGGTGGGAGGCGAGAGAGGAGGGCCGGCCGGCCCCGGGAGGCAGAGTGGGGAGAAGTGAGCCCTGGGACCCCACTGGCAACACTCAAGGGGACCCTGGTGAGTGGGAACCCCCTGGAGCCGCGGGACCCCCAGTAGCCCAGAGAAGGGGGCCCCCAGTGCAGGCAGAAATGCCATCAGGCCAGACAGGGGGGACCCCCCTAACCCCAGAGAGCAGAGAGGGGAAACTCCTGGGAGGGGATTTTGGGCTGAATGTTGTTGTTTTGTGGGTTTTTATGGGCACAAGTTACCTGGTGAGTTCTAGGGATGGACTTGGGTAGGAGAAACCCCCAAGGCAATGCGCTCACCCCTTTTTCCCCCCTCCATCAGGATTTCTGTTTCCCAAAGCTTGGGCGGATGGAGGAGGAGGCTGCGAGGAAGAGGAAGATGCCGCGGGCCCCCCAAGCAGGTGAGGAGGAAGTCAGTGCCCGTTTGGGTCGGTCCTTTGTGGCCGTCCTGCTGGGGCCGGAGTTGGGGGGATGTCCTTGGGCTTCCCTGTGGGCTGGAGGCAAATCCCCAGCGTGTCCTTGTTGCTTCCTGCCCCAGGCCCCGAGGTGAGGCCGGAGAGCGCGGAGGACAAATCCCAGCGGCAGAGCCTGGTGGGAGAGGCCGTTTTGAAGGGCTCCCCGGCGCAGGAAGGCAGCGGGGAGGAAAAGGGCCAGAGATGCCCCCGCAGGAGGGGCTCCAAAGCCAGCCCAGGGGGCTGTGAGGAGGAAAGAGCCAGCGTGTGCCGGGAAGGCGGCCGGAGCTTGAGGCGGAGCTGCGAGCTGGTGGTCCCTGAGCAGCCTCCCAGCAGGGAAAAACCCTTCAGCTGCTTGGAATGTGGGAAGAGCTTCAGCAAGAGATCCAACCTCCTGAGGCACCAGCACATCCACACTGGGGAACGGCCCTACAAATGTGGGGAGTGTGGGAAGAGCTTCAGTGACAGCTCCAACCTCCGCAAGCACCGTCGCATCCACAGTGGGGAACGGTCCTACACGTGTGGGGAGTGTGGGAAGAGCTTCAGTCAGATCCACCACCTGCTCCAACACCAGAAGATCCACAGTGGGGAAAGGCCCTACACGTGTGAGGAATGTGGGAAGAGCTTCACTCGGATCTCCATCCTGCTCCGACACCAGATGATCCACAGTGGGGAAAGGCCCTACATGTGTGAGGAATGTGGGAAGAGCTTCAGGCAGAGCTCCGACCTGCTCCGACACCAGATGATCCACAGTGGGGAAAGGCCCTACACGTGTGGGGAGTGTGGGAAGAGCTTCACTCAGAGCTCCACCCTGCTCCGACACCAGATGATCCACAGTGGGAAAGGCCCTACACGTGTGCGGAGTGTGGGAAGAGCTTCAGGGACAGCTCCAGCCTTTCCAAACACCGTTGCATCCACACCAGGGAATGGCCCTACAAGTGCTTGGAATGTGGGAAGAGCTTCAGCACAAGCACCAAGCTGCTCAGCCACCAGCACATCCCCACTGGGGAACAGCCCTACACGTGTAGGGAATGTGGGACAGCTCCACCCTCTACACCCACCGTCGCCTCCATATCAGGGAGAGGCCCTTCCACTGTGGGGAGTGTGGGAAGAGCTTCACGCAGAGCTCTTCCTTGACCTCCCACCAACGGACCCACCGGTAAGAGAAGCCCCGAGTGCCCCGACTGCGGGAAGAGCTTCGGCCGCTGCTCCAACTCCATCAGCCATGGGAGGACCCGCGTTGGATGATCCACAGGGACCCCCGTTGGGCACAGACCTGGTGTGCTGGTTTTAAGGTAAACCAGTAGGGGAAATGTCAGCGGTGACATCACGGGGACATCGATGACATCAAAGGAACATTGGTGACATCACAGGGACATTGGTGACATCACGGGGACAGTGGTGACATAACCGGGGGTTAATTTTGGTGTGAAAATCTCCTGCTTTGGGCAATAAATTCTGGCTCCTGCTCCGGCATCCCGCAGTTCCTCACTGGGAACCCGGAATGGGAATGGGAACAGGGGGAATGGGAATGGGGACACCTGGAATGGGAATGGGAACACCTGGAATGGGAACACCTGGAATGGGAATGAGAATGCCTGGAATGGGAATGGGGACATCAGGAATGGGATGGGGAAAATAGCAATGGGATGGAAACAGCAGGAATGGAAATAGGAAGACCTGGAATGGGAATGGGGACATTGGGAGCAGACTGGGGACACTAGGAATGGGAATGGGGGCAGCAGGAATGGGAATGGGGACACCTGGAATAGGGATGGGAACACCTGGAATGGGAATGAGAACACCTGGAATGGAAATGGGGACACCAGGAATGGGAATGGGAACACCTGGAATGGGAATGGAGACGTCAGGAATGGGAATGGGAAACTCTGAAATGGGAATAGGAACACCTGGAATGGGAATGGGGACACCTGGAATGGGTATGGGGACATTGGGAATGGGAATGTGAACATTGGGAATGGGAACATTGGGAGCAGGTTGAGGATACCAGGAATGGGAATGGGAACTCATGGAATTGGAATGGGGACATGTGAAATGGGAATGGTAACATTGGGAGCAGACTAGGGACACCAGGAATTGGAATGGGGACACCTGGAATGGGAATGGGAACACCTGGGATGGGAATAGGGAAAACAGAGTTGGGACAGGAACACCTGGAATGGGAATTGGGACAATAGGAATGGGAATGGAGACACCTGGAATGGGAACACCAAGAACTGGGAATGGGGAAAACAGAAGTGGGATGGGAACACCAGGAATGGGAGGAGGGACAATAGGAATGGAAATGGGGACACCTCAATGGGATGGAACATCTGGAAAGGGAATTGGAACAACTGGAATGGGAATGGGAACACATGAAATGGGATGGGAACAACTAGAATGGGATGGGAACACCTGGAACAGGAATGCAAACCCGTGGAATGGGAATGGGAACACCCGGGCCCGGGCTGTGTCCCTGGTGAAACAGGAGGCCAGGCCCAAAAGAGTTCACTAAGAAATTTGGGCCTGCTAACAAGCTCCCAACAGCCAAGACCATCTGGGCTCGTTCTGTTCTACTCACTGGAGCAAAGCTTCAGAGAATAGTACAGGAACATGTCCTAGGCCTAGAGGGGATAAATTAGAGACAGCAGGATCAGGGAGACATTGGAATAGGAGGAATAGGGCGGGAGCCAGGGCTTTTTCCAAGCTTCAGTGAGCGGGTCAAGAACAATGGAAGAGAAGGAAGGTCAAGCTGAGGAAGATGAGTTGAAGCCCCCAGAGCCATGGAGGAAGAGTGGAAGTCCCCTCAGGATTGAGGGCCAAGAGAAGCACCGCCCCAAGCCCCGCCTGAGCTCCACCTATACTCCGCCTATTATTAATATGCAGAGATAGAGGTTGGAATCACTTGAATATGCATTTAATCCCAGCTGAAGATTGTATAAAAATGCTGATTTTGTGTGGAGCCTTGGAGCAAGTTTGTCCAGTGCGAGCTGGCTTGCTCCCAACGTTGAATAAACAAATACCTTGCTGCTTAAAGATAAAAAAGTCTCTGAGCAGTTTCTCGGACCGATTTTTTGGATTCAGCGCCCACTCAGTCCCAGGATGATCCCAGTCACTCCTGGTCTCTCCCAGTTGCTCCCAGTTTCCTCCATGTGGTCCCACTCATTCCCAGTTGCCTCCAGAAGCTTCCAGCATGATCCCAGTTGCTCACAACCACTTCCAGTCATCCCCAGTGCACTCCCAGTTGCTCCCAGTATGATCCCAATCCCCTCCTGCATGATCCCACTCACTCCTGGTATGATCCCAGTATGACCCCAGTCACCCTCAGTGTGTTCTCAGTTGCTCCCAGCATGGGCCAAGCTGCTCCCACTGTGATCCCAGTATGGTCCCAGTTGTCCCCATCATGGTCCCAGTTGCTCCCAGTTGCCCCTAGCACAGATCCAGTCACTCCAAGTATGATCCCGGTCTTCCCTCCTGACAGTCCCACTCAATCCCAGTTGCTTCTATTGTAAATCCAGTCACTCACAGTTCCTTCCAGTTGCCCCCAGCCTGGTCCTAATTCCCCTTCACGTAGTCCCAGTCACTCCCAGTACAGTCCCAGTTACCCCCACCATGGTTGCAGACACTCCCAGTATATCCCAGTAGAGCCCTCAGCATGCTCATAGTCCTTCCCAGTCACTCCCAGTTGCCCCTGTAACATTCCAGTTTCCACCAGTATGATCCCAGTGACTCCAAGGCACTCCCACTATGTCCTATGTCGCCTCCAGTTGCTCCCAGTAGTCCTCAGTGTGGTCCCAGTTGCTCCCAGTATGATCCCTGTTGCCCCAGTTCTGGTCCTGGAGGGTCCCAGTGTGCTCAGATCCTGCTCCCAGGGGGGTCCTGCTGGGTCCCAGTCCTGGTCCCCGTGTATCCTGATGTCTCAGTCCATCCCAGTCCATCCCAGTCCATTCCAGTCTATCCCAGTCTGTCCCAGTCTATCCCAGTCCATCCCAGTCCCTTCCCAGCAGCCGCCGCCGTTTCCCGGGTCCTGCCCCCCCGCCCCCCCAAGATGCTGACGGGGGTCGAGGCTCCGTCTTTGCCTTCGTCTCCCTGGGCCTGCCTGGAATGAAGGGGCCGCTGGGACACTGCGGGACCTCCTGAAACCAAAGGAACCCCGGGAGAATTTGGATACTCCTGGAATCAAGGCACAATTGGGACACTGCAGGGCCCTGTGGAAAACAAGGAACCTTGTGACACTGTGGAATTCATGGAATCCAGGGGCCTTTGTGACAGGGGGGCCTCATGGAACCAAAGGAAGCCTGAGGTGTTTCAGAAGGTCATGGAATCAAGGGGCCACTGGGACACTGCAGGGCCTCTGGCAATTAAAGGAACACTGGGACACTGGGGCAGGACATCCCCCCTGCAATGGCCCCAAGACAATGCCCCATTTGCAAAGGGGTCATTGCTGAGCTGAGAGGGGGCCAGGCTAAGGCAGGAGATGTTGGACCCCAGACTGGTTTGACCCCAAATGAAGCCCCTGATGGTGAGGGAACCCCTGGAGTCCAAGGACTGTCAGTCCCTGGGTTTCTACCAGAAAGGGCCAGTCCCCTTTCCCAGGGGCAGGGTCTTCCAACAGAACCCTTCTTGGGGGGTGTGGAGATTCCTGCCTTGGCTGGGGACCCCCCCAAGGTCACTGCTGGAGGTTGAGAGCAGAGATCTCCCCACGAGCGCTGGTCTGGGGGAGTTCCATCCATCTCTAATTAAGAATTATTGCTTGTTTGCCAGCTTTAGTAGAATTGCTTCAACAATTGCTTTAGTGTAGTGCCCTGTCCTATCTTATCCTGCACTACTGGTAGTTTTAATGTGTATGTTGTGTAGTAAATAATTCTGGTTTAGTCCTTTTGTCCGATCATTTTTAAGAATAAGTAGTTCATTGATATAAATATATCTGCTTTTCCATCATTAAAACCTGTTGGACAAAACTGGTTCAATCCCATCTCTATAATTCCTTAAATTCAAAACATTGGCATAACCCAAGGCTGAGATTGGATCCAGCTGCCCCCAGGCTCCTTTGGAAGCAGGAGTTTAGAAAGCCAGGGAGTCCGTTCTGCATCTCGGGACTCCAGGGCAGGACTTCTCCAATCAACTTTGTCTAAGCCTTGAACTCCCCCTGCCACAGGGGGAATGGGGGAAAGGGAGTAGGAAAGGGGAGAAAAGGTGGGAAAAAGGGGGGGTGGGACCCCTTCAGCTGAGGGGCCAAAGGGGTGGGACCCCTTCAGCACAGGGAAGCTGTGGTTTAGTGGGACAATAGGAAAGGGGTGGGAGAGAAGGAAAAAGTGTTGGGCTGAGACCCCCAAAACTGAGTGTGAAGGGTGTTGAGACCCCAAAGTTATTGGGAGGGGGGGTGGGAGCCCCAGACTGAGTGCAGGGGGGATGTGTGGGTTGTGGGGACCATAGGAAAGGGGTGGGAGAGGGGCAGAAAAGGGGGGTTGGACAGCAGGAAGAGAAGTCCCATGGGGGTCCCTTGGTGTCCCCATCACTTGAGCCCTGGAGCCGTTCCCTGGGGCCCTGGGGGGGTTGGATCTGCACTGGGGGGGTCCCCAACCCCCCTGTCCATCCCTGGGGGGCTGATGGGGGGTTCCCCTCCACCCAACAGACAGTGCTGCAGTGGCCACGGGGGAAAAGGTGGGAAAAGGGGGGTCTGGGGTGGCCCCTGAGCTCCCACCCTGCTGTGGGGTATCACAGCCAGCACGGCTTCCCCAGAGGAAAGGCCTGCTGATCAAACCTGAGTTACTTTATGAAAACATCACCCCCTGGCTGATCGAGGGAAGGCAGTTGATGGGACCTTTTTGGGTTTCAGTGAAGCTTCCCATAGTGTCTGTGCCCAGATCCCTCTGGACAAAGTGTCCAGCCCAGAGCTGGATAAACACACCCTGTGCTGGGCCAGCAATGGGCTCCCAGGTCGGGTACAGAGGGTGGCAGTGACTGGGGGGACATCAGATGGGGGTCACTAGGGGGGTTCCCCAGGGCTCCATCTGGGCCCTGTGCTCTCCAACATCTCCATCCATGACTTGGGCGCAGCACTGGAAGGGACACGGAGCAAGTTTGCAGATGACCCCAACCTGGGAGGAGCTGCTGAGTCCCTGGAGGGCAGGGAGGCCCTGCAGAGAGACCTGGACAGATGCCAGGGCTGGGAATCACCACCCATGGAAGTTCCACAAGGGGCAGTGCCAGATTCTGCCCCTGGGATGGGGCAACCCCAGATGTGGGGACAGAGTGGGAATGAGAGGCTGGAGAGCAGTGCTGGGAAAGGGCCCTGGGGGTCCTGGGGGTGCCCACTTGGCCAGGAGTCAGCAGTGCCCTGGCAGCCAGGAGGGACAACCCTGTCCTGGGGGCATCAGGCCCAGCATGGCCGGGCCAGGGAGGGGATTGTCCCGCTCTGCTCTGCCTGGGGCGACCTCACCTCAATAGTGGGGCACTCTGGGGGGGACACAATGGAAGGAAGAGATTGAGCCAGGAGAGAGTGTCCAAAGGAGTCTGATTGTGCTGGTTTAAAGGTAAAGCAGCAGGGGAAATGAACTCAACCTAAAAGAGAGATTATAAGTCAGAATAACAATTTAATAAAATAACACAATAATCACGATTATACAGACAAACAGTTGGTTTTATCCCACAAAACTCAAATGTATAATCCAGCACCCTGGGGCATGAACAGAGTGGTGTTTGTTGGGCCCCCTGAGCCCAAAGTAAAGGGAGAGGGGAAAAAAAACCTGTCACAGACACAGCAGTGACATCACAGGGATAGCAGTGACATCACAGACACATCGGTGACATCACAGTAACAGCAGTGACATCACAGGGACAGCAGTGACATCACAAAGGGACAGTAGTGACATCACAAAGACAACAGTGACATCACAGGCACAGCAGTGACATCACAGGGACAGCGGTGACATCACAGAGACAGCTGTGACATCACAGGGACATTGGTGACATCACAGGGACATCGATGACATCACAGGCACAGCAGTGACATCACAGAGAGAGCTGTGACATCACAGGGACAGCAGTTACATCACAGGGACATTGGTGACATCACAGAGACATCGGTGACATCACAGTCACAGCAGTTACATCACAGGGACATTGATGACATCGCAGGGACACTGGTGACATCACAGGCATATCGGTGACATCACAGAGACAGTGGTGACGTCAAAAAGACTGCGGAGATGTCACAAAAACAGCGGTGACATCACAGAGACATCTGTGACATCAAAGGTACAGCGGTGACATCGCAGGGACAGCGGTGACATCACAGATACATTAGTGACATCACAGGCACAGCAGTGACATCACAGGGACAGCAGTGACATCACAGGCAGAGCAGTGACAAATAGAGTTTAAGTCTTGTGAATTCCTTTAGCTGTACCAGGCAGGGCTTAGTCCTGGATCCACCCACGGCTGCGTTCAGGTGGATATCTTAGTCCTGAGACTAAACCACGTGGGCCTGAGCAGCACTGATAAGAAGGAGTATCTTGGCCAGCCCCCAGGGCTGGGAAGCATTCCAGAAGAAGAAACTGTTTTTCCAGGCCTGTGACCAAAGCAGGACAGGTTGAAGGAGGGATGTTCCCCAAAGGCAGCGGAGCAGCGCGATGGCTCCAGCGCTGGGGCTGGAGGGGCTCCTGGGGCTCCTGGGGGACCCAGGGGGCAATGAAGGGTCAGTGGGACCCCCTGGAACCGGCACCTCCTGAACCCCCCATTCCTGGGCACCGGGACCCCTCTGAACTGCCATTCTCAGGAAGAGGACTCTCCTGCACCCCTTCCCTGGCACAAAGACCTCCCTGCACCCCCTTATCCATCCCCAGGACCCCCCTGAACACCCTTCCCTGGGCACCAGAACCCCCCTGAGCCCCCATTCTCAAATGGGTACTGCCCTGAACCCCCATTCCTGGGCATGAGGAACCCCCTGCACCTCCTCCCCCAGTATTGGGACTCACCTAAACCCCTTATCTGGTACCGGCACCCCCAGAAGCCCCATTCCCGGGAATGGGAGACCCTCTGAATCCCCATTCCCCGGAAGGGGACTCCTCTGCAGCCCTTCCCTGGCATGGGCACCTGCCTACACTCCCTTATCCAGCCTCTGGAACCCCCATTCCTGGGCAGAGGGACCCCCTGAAACCCCATTCCTGGGAAGGGGATCCCCCTGAACTCCCATTCCTGAGCATGAGAACTGCCCTGAACTCCCATTTCTGGGCACTGGGACCCCCCTGAACCTCCATTGGTGGTCACGGGGACCCCCCATACCCCCGTTCCTGGTACCAGGACCCCCCTGAATCCCTATTCCTGGGCACCAGGACCCCCCTGACCCACCTCATCCAGCACTGGGACCACCTGAACCCCCATTCCCAGACACGAGGACCCCTCTGCACCCCATTCCCGGCCCCGGGATGAGAAGGGAAAATGTTCAGTCGCTATTGGGAAAATGCTGCCCTGCTGTTGACAAGGGAGACTGTTCAGCTGCGGGTGCTGGGGAGGGTGTGAAGGTGCCTGCAATCGGCACAGGTCAATCAGTGCCAGTGGAAGGGGCGGGGCTGTTGCTCAGAGAACAACCGGGTTGCCGGTGAGCGGCCAATGGGGAGCTGCCCAGAGGCAGCCAATGGGAAAGCTGCGCGGGGGCGCGAAGGGGCAGCCAATGGGAGGGTGCGATGGAGCAAATGTAGCCAATGAGCAGCCAATGGGACACCGAGTGGACGGACGGGCAGCCAATGAGGAGCCGTCGCCAGGGGAAGGCGCTGAGCAACTGCGCACGCTCCGAGAGAGGAAGACGTTGAGCCTTCACCCCCCGCGACCACCGAGACGAGCAGCGGAGAGAAGTGCGCAGGGCCAGGGGCGTGTCCCGAGATTTACAGAGAGCACCGCCCACTGTCAGGGGGTCATGAATATGTAACACACGTGACGTCTTGATCAGGACGGGATCTACATCTGATACCGCACTGATGGAAGCCTTTTCAACCTAAGGCGACTGAAGGCCCACACCAAGACCTTAAACCATCTTGTCCGGGAGCTGCTTTATGCTGATGACGCCGCCCTCGTCGCTCACACAGAAGCAGCTCTGCAGCGTTTAACATCCTGCTTTGCTGAGGCTGCTGAGCTCTTTGGGCTGGAAGTCAGCTTAAAGAAAACAGAAGTTCTCCATCAACCTGCACCTCAGGAAGTCTTCCATCATCCCCACATCACCATTGGCCAATCAGAGCTCAAATCAGTCCAGCAGTTTAATTACCTGGGCAGCCTCATCTCCTCGGATGGTGAGACTGACGGAGAGATGGACAACAGGTTAGCAAAGGCATTTAGTGCTTTTGGAAAACTCCATAAAAGAGTTTGGCAAAATAAACACTTGAAGAAAAGCACAAAGATCAGTGTTTACAGAGCCATTGTGCTGTCTACTCTCTTATATGGGTCCGAATCATGGGTCATCTACAGCCACCACCTGCGACTCCTGGAACGCTTCCATCAACGCTGCCTCCGTACAATCCTAAACATCCACTGGTCAGATGATGTGACCAATCCATCTGTTCTAGAACAGGCAGCAGTCACAAGCATTGAGGCCATGTTGCTGAGAACACAGCTGTGCTGGGCAGGGCACGTCTCCAGGATGAAGGACCAACCACCCCCTCCCTAAGATCGTGCTCTGTGGTGAACTTGCCACCGGCTGCCGCAAGAGAGGAGCCCCGAAGAGGAGATACAAGGACTGCCTGAAACAACATCTCAGCCTTGGCCACATTGATCTTCATCACTGGTCTACTCTGGCCTCCAGTCGGGAGGTCTGGAGACATCCCATCTCTAACGCTGCTGCTTCCTTTGAGAACGCAGCAGGATCACCATCGAGGAGAAAAGACAACGCAGAAAGAACCGTGTCCTGTCGATCCCATCCAAGGAGTCTTTCTGCTCTGCCTTTTGCAACTGGACGTGTTGTAGTGGTTTGGACCTTGTTTTCCCCCAGAGGGCTGAAAAAAGTGGTAGACCCCAAGGGGTGGAAACTCCTGGAAGTTTTGAAGTTCTGCCCAATGGGCGCTCCTGCAAAATTGTAAACATACCACAAACTCACCGGAAGAGATGAGTTGTTTTTTGGTTGTTATTGGAGAGGTGGCCATGTTGTAGAGCCACGAGGAAGGGGTTCTTAGCCCCTTGGGGCCTCTGGCCCCCTCCCGGCCCCGGCTGGGGGGCTGCAGGGACCTGGAACAGCATAAAGCTGGGCTAGGTGCTTGTAGTTATGCTGGGAGATGTTTTCTCCATGGACGCAGAGCAGCAGCCGGGACTGACCAGAGAAACGGTGGCAGAGAGCCAGAGATAAGGACCTGAACTGAAGGAGCAGCAGAAACAACATGCAGCACCACAGAGAAGACTCCTGGAAAGGGAGGAGAAAGGAGAGCCAGCAGCTGTAGAGTTCTTGGGGGTAAGACTGATACCAGATTCCCCAAAACTCCCTTGGAGACCCTCTTGGAGAAGAGGGACATGGACTCCTATTTAGGAGAAGAGTTTTAGGTATGCAGCACCAGAGAGAGAGAGGAGCTAAGAAGCTCAAAAGAGCGTCCTGGAGCTGGACTGGGACGGCCAGATGGAATGCAGGGGGAGTTGACCTTGGCTCCCCCCTTGCACTGCTGCCACGGTGGCAGCCTGAGAGACAGGGCACAGAGGCCCTGCAAGAGATACCAGACCATCACGAAGACCCCCCTGTGTCTTCGTGATATGACGTGGTGAAACGACCTTGTCTGGGGTTACGAAGCCCACGGAAGACCCCTCGGTTGTGAGGCGATGGGGCCGA
Organism: Pseudopipra pipra; assembly: GCF_036250125.1. Taxonomy (NCBI): domain Eukaryota; kingdom Metazoa; phylum Chordata; class Aves; order Passeriformes; family Pipridae; genus Pseudopipra; species Pseudopipra pipra. Next base: position 344,547 of record NC_087580.1, read on the forward strand.
GAGAGAGACTTGGATATCTCCCTCATTGAGTGCTGGCAGAAAGCCAGCTATCAGCTGCTGCATGTGGAGAAGACAGACAGAACCTGCTGCCTCAGAAGATGCTGCTGCTTAAGGACTGGAAGGGATCTGTCCTTCTTTCCCTCCTGGACTTTTATTTGGAGGGGAGAAGAGATCTGGTCCATTGTAAATACTATATGTCATGGTAGAGATAGTTGTGATCATGTGTATAATGTGATGTTATATTTATTTGTACAGTCATTGTAATATATTCCCTTTCCCCCACTTTGAGTCTGGTGTGTTTTGTCTGGAAAAGCCCATCTCACATTAGGTTGAGATGTGGGAGGGGGATGGAGCTAGGGAATTGGATTTTTGGGGGCTATCTCAAACCATGACACATAGTTACAATTAAAGCTTCATTTTTTTTAACATCATGGTATGATCACTATAGCCCAGAACACCATGATTTGAGTAGCACAAGATTTCTATAAGCAGCACCAGCATAGCAAGATTTTGTAAGCCCTTTAGCACCGAATTGTACAGCACAGCTCAGCTTAGGATGCCTGATCACCTGGACCTGATCACTCTGCAGGCCAGGGCACATCCTAATCCTTGGTTTGTCATGTCAATATAACAATCTTAATCTAGACTTGAAACACGTTAACAGAACAGGAGTGGCCCTTTCAGGGGAGGAGTCTGTTTGGTATTAAGATGGGGCTCTGTGTGCTGCTGTGCTGCCCTGTGCTGCTGTGAGGCCATCCCAGCCTGGCAGGCAGGTGCCTGTGACCTGCAAGGCCTGTGAGGAGCAAAGGAGTCGGCCTGGGGCCTGGAAATGGGAAGGCTGATAGGGAGGGGGAGAAGGGGTCTTCCTGGCGCACTGGACCTTCAGGGACTGACGATGAGGGCAAAGGGGACTCATGTAGGACCAGCTGGGTCACAGAGCACAGCTGTTTATGTCCTAAAATGCCCCCATATGAGCAGGAGGCAGGAGCAGAGGCACTGTTCACGAGTGCCATTGTTGATTGTCTTCATCAGAGAGCTCCTGAAGTGCTGCTGGGAGGACGGTAATACAGGACCTGGACATCAGGTTAGGGCAGGGGCATAAAAAGGTCACCTGAGAGGTGTAATGCAGGAGTAAATGCAGATGCTTTGTCTGGGTAAGGGATACAAGGAACCTCCCCAAGGATGACAGGGATAAAACCAGCTGCTGCAAGACGTGATGAAAAAAGCCATCCAAGCAAAGTCATGCCCGAGCTGGATGCCCCAAGTCTAAAAGAAGAAACACCTCGGAGTGGAGCAGGAGCCATATGAACTGTGCTGAGCTGGGCAGGAGTGAAACCACCTGTCCTGAGAAGAACTGAGTAAAATTTGATGCCCCATTCCAGGCAGGGGCCAAACCAGCCAGGTCAAGTGTTGTTAAATAACAACCAGCTGCATCCTTGGCGCATGAGAAACACTATCTGCCTGCTGAGCAGAGGTTACACCAGGTGTCCAGAGGACTGCCTGTTGCTAAACACCTCTGAAACTGTCGGGATAAATAGGACCCTCTAACAAATTGGCTTTTTACTGTTAGAAAGCAAGGGATTACTTTTATTTGCAGCCCTGCGTGTGCATGTGGCTGACAAAAATCCTGCCTCCGTACTGACAGCAAGACATCGCTTTTCACCTATTTATACAGATTTGGCAAACAAAGAAATTAATGTTCATTGCTTCCAAATTCCATCACTCACTCCCTTTCATTAATTAGTATTCTATGTGGGATTGGTTATTAATTTCTCACTTTCTACTGTAATAACTTCATATCTTTAATCTTTTTTGTATATTTTCCCTCCCCTAGGGATTTTCTGACACAAATGCTGAGCCTTTGTTAGTCTTCTTCTTTAGCTGCTGGTTTCTGCAGAAGGTCCTTGTAGTCCATAAATCTTGTGTTCCAGATCTCCTCCTTCAACAGGACATCTTTCTCTGACAGGCTTTCTCCACTGAAGCATAACAGGGTTAACTTCAACAAAACTTACAGTTTTAGTACTTTTCCCAGGCTGTGTTCTCCCAAAGGAGCTTATGACAATTTTTACTCCATGCTGGCTAAAGTTGATTTAAGGCTGAACGCACCGCCTATGATGTGTGTTAAAAACAACTAATCAAAAAGTTAATTAGGAACACTAAAAAAGTTAGAAAAGTTTTATGATTTCCAACAAGCCCAAAACAACATAGGCCAAGTGCAGCAGGGACAAAACTGTCTCTATCCATTGATGCCAGGAAAAGGCAACAGTAGTAAAACTCAACAGCCACAGGTGCTATTAAGCCGGTATTTGTTTATTTCGGCGCCGGACGTGCAGGGGATAGCTCCGCCTAACACGCGCGTGCCCTCACCATCCAGAGTGGGAGTCTGGCTAAAGCTGCGGCTGATCAAAACCTAACCAACCCTAGCGGCAGGAGTAAATGTGAAGCTGCTAAAAAGCCATCCCGAAACGTTTTCAGAGCTTGAGGACAAGACAGCAGCTGGGCGGGGGCCAGCAGCCAGCCAAGGTCCTCCCAGCGCAGCCTCTGAAGGGTTCCTTTGGCAGTCCCAGTTCAGGGTCAGCCCATGGTTGTACCCTGGGGGCAGATGAAATTAATTGGAAATGAACCCATAAGAGTCCAGGTGCTTTGCTAAGAGTCTCCCTGATAGAAGTGGCAGTGAAACCCTCAGCGTCTTGGGGGCCAGAAAAGCTGTGACCTGGCTCAGTTACAGCCCTGAGCAGGCTTTTACTCCTCAGGCCGTGTGGCTCAGGGAAGGTGTGGGAGCTCTGTCAGAGGATGACGAGCCCTTTGCCACCAGCACGGGGGGAGGTCCAGTGGCTTCCACCTGGCGGACGTGCCATGTGGGTTCCTGTGCCCAAGAACCATGTGGTTCCATGTGGTTCCATGGGGTTCCATGTGACCCCATGTCACAAAGGGGCAGAGATGTGGCACCCATCCGGTATCCTGAGGAGCGTGCCAACGAAAATCAGTTGGACAGAGTTGGCCTTCGGGATAACTCAGCTCCTTCCTTTGCTACTTGTGTGCCTGCCTTTTTTGGATGGTTTATTGTTTACTGACCATTTCTCCTCAACTTTCATCCTCCTTCAAAGGTAATGCTTTGACTTTTGGCACAGATCATAGAGCAGGGTATATGGGATAAAAGTATAGGCTGATTTATACCTTCCTAGCTGTAGGCTGAGCTGTTACAACTTTTATAGGCTGGCCTATAAACAACTTATATAGGCTAGAATTCCAGTTTGCTGATTCTTGGGTTTTTTTCCATAGCCTAGGATAGGCAAGCAGGGAGGTGACTGTAGTCTGAGGGGATGGGCTCAGCCCACCTTGATTGCTGTGGGAGGGAGGGAGGGAGGCAGAAAAAGGAGAGCAGCAAAGGTAGCAGTTAAAGTAGTGGCTGAAAGACGGTCACTCCTAGGAGGTGGGAAAGCCAGAGGGCTCTGTTGCTGAAGCAGTGTCAGGAGAGCAGCAGGGCCTCTTCAGAGAAGGTAACGTCCATGGGAGCATTTCAAAAGGGCCTTTGAACCCGCTGTGAGTTGGTGCCCCGCGCCTGATCATAAGGGCGTGAGCTGCAGCTCAGCAGCAGTTACGAGCACCACTGAAAGACTTGGTGGGGGATGCCGTTCTGCGTTTATTTAGAGTTTTGATACTTTCGGTGAGCTACAGTAATTTCTTTGCAACTAGGTGACGGGATTGGTGCTGTTCTCTTTCTGGAGACAAAGACATCCTTGGTCATCTAAAGCATTGCACTCTCTTCCTGAGAGAGGCAATGGCCACAGCAGGGAACGACTCCTGTGAGTAATAGCTTCACCAGCAGGTTTGGACCTTGTGAACTGCCACAGACAACTGACATGGCTGGTGGTCAAATCCCAGAATGATGTGCTCCCAACCTAGAGTGATCTCTGGGATGTTTCCTGAGAGCAGTCAAACTGACCCGTGTTTACAATTAGACCCAGGAAAACACCTTTTGTCGCTCCTCTGACACTAGGTACAAGACTTTGAAAGCTGCCATTGCTCGTAGAGAGGTCTGCCATCCTTTGGGTTACCTTCCGTGCTCAGTATTTCCTTGTTTTCAACAAGTTACAATCAGGAAAAGGGATGGTTTCTGTGATAATCCAGTCTAGAACTCTACTGAGAAAGGAAGGTAGCCTGCGGCCCAGAAATCAGATTGTGGGTTTGTTGGACTCTCAGCAACGTAAACTGGGGAATGGATTTTTCCAAAACAGTAAATTTAAATGGCACTGTTTAAGCTTCCCCTGATGTTGTTGGGTTGGCAGTTGAAGCAGATGGTCCTGAGTGCTCCTGTAGAGACCTCACTGTTTAAATATGCCTTTGTGCCTCATTTCATCTCTTTCCAAATGGAATTTCCCTGCAGTCATTGCCGAGGGAATGACTCCGCCACAAAGGATCCTCTTTCCCCCCGAGAAGATTTGCATGGTCTGGCAGCAAAGACAGAGTGCTGGAGCAGGACTCCTCAATGTGGGCAACACATGCTTCCTTAATGCTGTCCTGCAATGCCTGACATACACCCCGCCGCTGGCCAACTATCTGCTCTCCCGGGAGCACAGCCAGGCCTGTGAGTACTCTTAGGGACATCTCCCTGTGAATCTGTTCATCAAATCCCAAGGATTCCCAGAACCTGAAATTTGATTTAGGAGAAAAGCAGCCCTTTGTCAGCCCCAGAACTTGTGTTCTTTGTACACTCAGGAGCCACCTGTCCTATCCAGCTGTCTTATTCTTCAGGAAGGCACATCTTTCTAGCTCTGGGTCTCTATTCCTGCAAGTTAAAACCTCAGTTTAGCATTCCTCTGAAGAACATTTTCTATGCACTAAAACGTCCCGTGCTTGTTGAAACACTGGGAGGAGTGGCATGTTGCACTGGAGTGGGAGTGGAAGAAGAGGAGTATTCCACCACTAGGGATATTTTGCTAACCAGAGGACCTTCTCTCCCTCCCTCCTCAGGTCGCCAACAAGGCTTCTGCATGATGTGCATCATGGAAGCGCATGTTAACAAGGTCCTGCGTTCAGTCAGTGCCATCCTGCCTTTGGCTGTTCTCAGGGGTTTCAGATGTATGTGATTTCAGGTTCTTTGAGAGGTTTTCTTCCCTTCCTGTAGGAGACAACTACTAACTTCCTGTTTCTTAGTCATAGGAGAACATTTTCAGCTTGGCAGGGAGGAAGATGCCCATGACTTCTTATGCTGTACTGTCAATGCCATGCAGAGAGCTTGTCTGAGTGCAAGCAACGAGTAAGCACAAGCAAGTTGCCTTTACAAAGTTCTGAGCCCTTTGGACTCCTTGATGTGGCCTCATCAAGGAAAACCTACAGCCGGGGCTTGGAGGAAGTAATGCTCTGTCTTACGACTTGTTTCCAGCTTGGACATATCATCTCAATCTACTACCATTGTCCATCAAATATTTGGAGGCTTTCTGAGATCCAGAGGTATGTTTCTACAACAGCTGCTCTCCTTGGCACTGCCTGTGCCCTTCTGTCTGCCTGTGCCCAACAGCTGGCCCTGGGACTAGCAGGGCAGGTACAATGAGCACAAAGCAGTACCATCGTTCAGCTCACCATTGCTCGGCATTTTGATTTTTCCTTCCAGTCATCTGCTTCAGCTGCAAAGCCATTTCTGATTCCTATGAGGCCTTCCTGGATGTCCCCTTGGATATCAAAGTAAGAGGTTTTGCAGTTGTGCTTCAAGACATGGCAAGGCTTTTCAGAGTCAACACATTTGTCCTGAAAGCATATCCTGTGAACACAAGAGGTCTTGGTCGTGGATGGGAAGGGGAACGGATGTTGTCCTCCTGCAGAGGCCATGGCACTGGTCTCTCTGTAGGTGCTGGCTTGAAGCTGGACAAGCAGCCATTATGCGCTCTGCACCCTTGACATAGCCTCATCCTTCTTTCCTTTGCCCTCCTTCAACACCTGTCTGGCTTCCAGGCTGAGGGGTTGGATTGTTTCACTACTGATGACCCTACATAACATCAGTAGCTCAATGGCAGGTGATACAGAGAGGGAGCTCTTGATTGCCCCTGAGAACCTCTGGGACAGGGGAAATGTTCAGCACCACACTCTCTTTCTGGCTCCTTCTGGATACAGCTTGCAGATTCATGGCGGGTCTCCTCAGCATCAGCTACAGGGGTTTTCTTGTCGGCTCCTGGAAAATGTTTGGACCAGGGCATTTGCTGTAGCTCAGTGCACCGATTTCTCAATTCTCCAGGCAGCCTCATCCCTCACTGCAGCTCTGGAGGACTTTGTAACACCTGAGCACCTGGAGGGTGAAAACTCCTTTAAATGTAGCAAGTAAGATGATTACTAACAACATATTAACACGAGACTCTGTGTGAGGGGGCTACAAGTCATTGAGCAGAAGTCATCTTCTCGTGGAAGTTTACTGCACACTGATGAGACACAGTTTTGTTTGTCTGGTTTTTTGGGAGAGGGGGGTTGGGGTTCTTTGTTTGTTTGTTTGTTTGTTTGTTTTAAATATGGCACCGAATTGCCTTAAAATAGCATAAGGATGCAGGAGACAAGAAAGGTTGTCTGACTGCCTTGGTGGAAGATAGGGTGCATTTCAGCGCTGTGCTCTGTGCTTGGTTTCAAGGTGTGAGAAGAATGTTGCCGCCACTAAGAGGTTCACTGTCCACTGTGCACCCAAGGTTCTCACTGTGTGTCTGAAGAGGTTTGACTGCTTCACTGGTGGCAAGATCAGCAAGGTGTGTACACTATTGGTGTGCAGCTTTCTCTTCAAGAAGCAGATTTCCTAAAGCAGTATGCTTGTCACAAGCTGCTTGTGTTGGGTTTTTTGGGGTCCCTTCTGGGGAGTGGAAAGTTGCTGTGGGAAGACAGGCAAGCACTGTGCTCTGATAGGGCTGCTTTGACTGAGAAGGGTTTCCTGCCACCCAAACGATTTTATGTTGCTTTATGGAAAACCAAGTGCTCATGAGCCCCAGAGATGGATTGATACCCCTGGACTGGCCCCTGCCCTTGGTAGGCTATTTCATGTCACAGACCAGGGTCATTTCTGAGCCCTCTTGGTCTCTCCATAGGTTGTAGGGTATCCGGAGTACTTGGATCTTCGCCCATACATGTCTCAGGCAGATGGAGAAGCACTCCTCTACTCCTTATATGCTGTCCTGGTGCACAGTGGTGTCAGCTGTCATGGAGGACACTATTTCTGCTACACAAAGGTAAAAGAGCAACTTCCTTCCCAATGGGGAAAAATGTGTGCTGGGGAAGAGAAACTTTCCTGTCAGTGTTACTGACAGCCAAAGTTTTGGGGCAGAAGGCCTCCTTAGTGGCTGGACTGCATTTGTTTTGACATGCTCTCGGTTTGGCAGTTTCCTACCTGTGTTTTTGGAGAGAAACCATGGAGAGATCCTTGCCTTTTTTTTACAGGCCAGCAATGGATTGTGGTACCGGATGGGCGATGAATCTGTGCAGCTGTGTTCCATTGACACAGTTCTCAGGCAGCAAGCCTACCTGCTGTTCTATGCCAGGTAATAACCAGGATTCAAATATGTTCAGAATACATTTCCTTTGCCTCATTTGCAGTTGTGCTTCTCACCTTCCTGAGGGTTTTTCTGATCAAATGAAATTACTACCTGCATCATTCAGTGCTGTCAAATCTGAACTACTCCGTGTCTGTCCTTTACTGGGCTTCAGGCTGCGGCCCGGATGGAATCTGCTACTTGCCTGGTCTCTGATGTTGACTCTTGTAGATAAGAGGACTTAAAGAGGACGTCCAGGAAAGATGGGGAGGCACCATTTGGCAGGGAATGTAGTGACAGGATGAAGGCTATCAGTTTTCAGCTAACAGAGGGCAGGTTTACATTAGATATTGGGAAGGAATTCTTTGCTGTAAGGGTGCTGAGACACTGGCACAGGTTGCCACAGCATCTGTGGGGGCCCCATCCCTGGAAGTGTTCAGGGCCAGGTTGGACAGGGCTTGGAGAAACCTTGGAATAGCGGAGGGTGTTCCTGCCCACCACAGCGGGGTGGAACAAGATAAAGTTAAAGGTCCCTTGCAACCCAAACAAGTCTGTGAATTTAGGAAATGGAGGCTGTGGGAGGTATAGAGATGAGGTTTTTGTTGGGACAGAGGCAAACTTGGTGGGAAGACCCTAGCTGAGTTTCCCATTAGTGTCCTTGGTTAAGTCTTCTCTCTGTCATAGAAGCCTCTCTGAGAAAATGACTGAACCCCAGAGGAGGTTGCAACAACAGCTCTAAACTGAGATCACTCTTTTGTTTTTCTCCAGATGCTCTGATCTGAGAACTGGAGAAAGGCCTTCTTCCTCACTGGCACCATCACATGCCCCTTCCTTCCTCAGTCAGTGTGTGGCCAGCAGCAAGCAGGCGGGCTCTGTTGGACCACAGGCTCTGACTGGTAGGACTAAGGTAACTTTGGGGTCATGGGTCAGGGCATCAGAGGAAGAGTGGATTTCTTTCTGGGATCTCAGCATTTCTCTTTTGCCCCTCACACACCGCACCTTTCTTCACAGCCACAACGCTGCTCCCTCTCAAAGCATCCCACCTGGATCCATCCCTTTTGTGCGCCTCTGGCCTTTTGGTCTTAGTAGCCCTCCAAAAGAGCCTTTTGGAGGCCCCAAACTGTCCTGTCCCAGAACTTGTAGGGGTTCCCCACTGCTCTGATCCTTTCAGGAGAAAAGGGCAGGAACTCTCCACAGCTCTCTTGGCAGGGCATGAAGGACACTGGCAGGGAGCGGTCCCGGAGCAGATTCCCTCTGTGGGGCAGGGATCTCCGCAGCTGCTCTGGGGACACCACAGACTATGAGGACGCTTCAGAGAGAAGAACTGGTCCTCCAAGTCGTGACCGTGGTCCTAGGGATAGCACAGCTGCAAGGCCTTCCAAGAGGATCTGCCAGTGGGCTCCCGCTCCCAGGGCTGCTCAGGAGCAAACCTTGCTGAGGCAGAGGGAGCCAAGCAGATCTGTGCGGGGAACTTACAACCTTGGCAGCCGGTTTGTGCAGTACACAGACTGTGACCGCTCACTGCGGAAGAGAAAGAGGGAGAGAACAAGTCCTCCACGTTGTGACCAAGTCTTAGTGAATACTGCAGTTCCAGGGCCCTCCAAAGCCAGCTCCAAGCAGGCTCTCATGCTCCGGGCTGCTCGGGAGCAAACCCGACAGAGGCAGAGAGAGCAGAGAAGATCAACATGGCGGGGCTGTGATTGCCACAGCCAGTTTGGGCAGCACACAGACTACCGCCCTTCAGAGAAGAAGAGGAGGGTTTCCACGCCCCAGAGATTCACGTCAGACAAGCATTCAGGGCACTCTGGCAATGATGGCGTTGGATTATGGCCCTGGCTCAAGCAGAACGGAAGACTAGCACTGCGTTTATTAGCCAAGGCATCCTTGTTTTCGATACGCCTTCTCAGACATAAGTGAATGATTTAGCTAAGTAGATGATAGTTACAATAATATAGAAATATCATTAGAAATATAGAAATATATATAGAAATATAGAATATATATAGAGAAATATATATGGAAATATAGAATATATATATAGAAATATACATGGAAATATAGAAATCTATACAGAAATATAATATAGAAATATAGAAATATATATAGAAATATAGAATATATAGATAGAAATATATATAGAAATATAGAAATATATCTAGAAATATAATATAGAAGTAATATTTTATAATACATTACTACATGTTATATATCTTCAGCAATAGATAGTAATAGTATAATAAATATTATTAAAATAATAAAATAGTAAATACTAAAATACTTTAAGCAGAGTTATTTATTCCACCTTGTAGATAATTATAGCTAGAAACATAGTGCAGTATTTGGAAGCAGTGTTGAAGCAATTATATTAAAGCTAAGAAAACAAATATTAAGTAGAGATTGTGCAGCACACAGACTACCGCCCTTCAGAGAAGAAGAGGAGGGTTTCCACGCCCCAGAGATTCACGTCAGACAAGCATGGGATGGTGACATCGCTGGCCAAGCAGAGGTCACGGCCTGACGGGCTGTCCTCATCCATGCTGACGTCACTGGCCAAACTGCCCGATGGAAGGATCCTGGAGCAGGCTCACCATCCTGGAGGCAGGGATAGGGCAGTTTCTCTGCCTCTGCCGTAAACCTGGCTGTTCTGGCCTTACACTGGAGAGTCCTTTTCTGCTCTCCATTCCATGGGAAGACAAGAGCGTGGACAACAAGAAGGGGGTTCTGTCAGGTCCCGGTCAAAGGCGCTTTAGGTGTGTGCTGCCATCTGCTGCGGTTGGAGATTTGGTCTAGGAAAGGGGGTTCTTGGGGAGTGCTCAGCATCTGGCTCCTCACGTGGAATCTTGAGGTTCAAAGCGGGCAAGGCCACATCCAAGACAGCTTCTGCCCACTTGAGCCGCTGAAGTGGTGGAGTTCTCCTGGCAGTTCTGGGCATAGTGATTGCATGTGTGTCAGTTGGCTGTTTTGGAGAAAACCTGGGCATTGAAAGAAACAGGGACAGGACCAGATTGAAAACTGTGAAACTGTTGCAGAAAGTGAGGCTGGGCAGCAAGAGCCCAACCATAAAAATGAGGGTGCTTCCCATTCCCTGGCATTCGGAGAAGGGCAAAGGGAAACAAGGAGCTCGGCCCATCAAGAAAGACTAGCTGGGCGGTGCTTTAGGAGACAGGGTGTGCAGCAAATCAGGTTGTGGGGTTAGAGCAGCGAGTGAGGGGAAAAAAGGACGTCAGACACGAAGGAAGAAGATCCCTGAAGAGGCTCAAGTCAGCTCTCCTGAGGTGCGTGTTCTGATCTTCCATGCTGCCCTGCTTCCTCCTCCCCCAGTCCTCAGCTCCACTCTTAGGAAGAAGAAAGGGTGCTTGCAAAGTTTGTAGGGTAGTCGCAGTTCGCAGTAAGAAGCAGTAAGTTACTGGTGGTTCAATTGTTGGCTACCAAGTGGTGCCCTTTGCCCAGAGACAGGGGGACCGATCAGCAGCAGAGAAGGTCTCGGGTGGCCACGTCCTCTGTTTTGAAGTGTGCTGTGGCCTCCATTTTGAAAAGCACCAGTGACCTTCCCAGCCCCCTCCGAGGGACATAATGGGGGACACAGAGCAGGCGTGTCGGGAAGCCTGTAACCCCGGCGTATGTCAGCCAGGGGAGAAACGCTGGGGAGGGAGCAGCGCTCCGGGCAAAGGGGATAAAAGGGGGCTGCGACCTCCACTGACTTGAGAGGCCTCACTGAGGTTTGTTCAGTGAACTCTCCCTTTCATTGGAATAAAAGTTTATCCTTCTTAGTTAGCTCCTCTGTCTCCTGGTATTTATGTGTTTCCCAATACCTGGAATTTCAGAAGACCACAGTCCCATGGTCTCGACAGCCAAGGCTGTCCCTTACCCTCCCATCTCCAACAAGGCCTTTCCTGTGTGTTAGTATGAGGTGGAGCAGCACGGCATTGCTTGTGAGAGGCATCACCCCCTTGGGTCGGGAAGCTGTCGCCACTGCTTTCTGGGAACCTCCGGGACTCTTTGTGCTTGGCTGTGTTGCTTTTCCAGCTGCTCTCAGGGTAGTTGAATGCCCCACGAGAGACAGGCACTGTGACTGGGAGGCAGCTTCAAGCTGCCCGTGGAGCTCTCATCCCCATCCTGCTGCTGTTCAGGAGGCCTGCGGTGTCCCCGCAGTGCCCTCCGCAGTGCCCCCATCCCCGGCCTGCCTTTTGATCCTGACCCACCAACCGCCGAGTGGCTCGCCATCCACCCCTCGACAGAGCTCCATCCATTCCAAGTGCTGCCTCCCAGAGATCTACGGATGTCGTCTCCCTGCACTTCTGTGAGGCCCTGCATTAGGGTTCCCAGCACATTCTTCCCTCTCCCTTACCGCCCCTGCCCAATGCAGCCCCGGGGCAGCCTGGGGGAGCTCTGTCTGGGGCTGCAGTGGGATGACTGGGGACATGCTGAGGTCACTGGGAGCAGCGGGAGCAGCCTTCTAAAGCCCCAGAGTGGGAGGACGGTGCCCAGGCTGTGCTGAGGGCTGTTTTCGGCGTGGGGCCGTGTGCGTGAGTCCTGCACGGACCCCTCTGTCCTGGCTCCCACGCCAAAGGGCTGCTTCCCCAGAGGAAGGGGACCTTCCATGAATGCCTGCACCTCCGGCACTGACTCAGGCCTGGAGTGCCCTTTGGGTGCCCTTGGAGCCCTTTCAGCCTTGGCGGATCTGCTTGGGACCATTTCCCGCTGCCGCCCTGCACTCCCTCCCCATTCCATGCAGACACAGACAGCTTATGCAATAAAATCTTTTAATTGATAACCACAAGAAAACAGTCATCAATATCTACATCAACACCCTCCCTCCCTCAGACTGGGATAGATCCCCAAACGATCTATCCCTCCCCCTGGGACAGATCCCCAAACGATCTGTCCCTCCCCCGGGACAGATCCCCAAACGATCTGTCCCTCCCCCTGGGACAGATCCCCAAACGATCTGTCCCTCCCCCTGGGACAGATCCCCAAACGATCTGTCCCTCAACAACTTTCTGCCCCAGCCCGGGCTGCGGGAGCCTTGCACTTGCTCCCAGTGCTTGGCTCAGAGCCCCTCTTCCTCTTCGTGCCCCGCCTTTTCAGAGCGATGTTGCTTGGTGACATGCTGCTCTGAGGCGGTGGCAGGTTCGTGCCCGCACCCTGCTGAGGGTCCTGAGGCTTGGTGCCGCCCGCCTTGCAGTGTCCCGTGCTCAGGACGGCTCTGGAAGGCTTGGGGACACTGCGGTGAGTGGGCGGCATCTTCTTGGGTGGGCAGAGCGAGGCGTTCTTGGGCTGGGGGCTGGTGCCACTGGTGCCAGCATGGTCCGTGGGCATGGGGACGCTGCTGCGACCATCCTGGCTGGTGCCCACGGCTCCCTGGGAGCAATCCAAGTGGCTCCGAGTCCCTTCCAGCAGGACCTTGCCACGCAGCACAGGCTCACTGGCTGGAGTCACCCCAGGGGCCCCGATGGCTTGGCCGTGGAGTGGGCCTGGGTGGCTGGCAGTGCTGTGACTGGGCAGGGAGATGTCACCCCTCGGGAAGGTGTCCTCATCCATGGGGACATCGCTGCTCAGCGAGATGTCACAGCTCGCAACGTGATCACTGCCTGGGCGGGAGCCACCATCCATGGGGTCGTCAGTGGCCAGCGAGAGGTCACGGCCTGACGGGCTGTCCTCGTCCATGGTGACATCGCTGGCCAAGGAGAGGTCACGGCCTGACGGGCTGTCCTCATCCATGCTGACGTCGCTGGCCAAGGAGAGGTCACGGCCTGACGGGCTGTCCTCGTCCATGCTGACGTCGCTGGCCAGACTGATGTCAAGACCTGGGGTGGTGTCCACATCCATGGGGACGCTGGTGTCTGGAGGGCTGCCACTGCCCAGGAGCGTCCCTGAGGGGTTGGCTGAGCCGTGCTGCGTGTCCCGCACTGGTGGGACTGGGGCCAGGGGCTTCCTGCGGCCCCGGGCCCCCCCCAGGGCATTGCCTGATGGAGGAGCAATGCCATGGCTGCTTGCCAAGGGGGCTGGTGGAGGCAGCTGAGTCCGTGTCCCTGCCGAGCAGAAGATACGGGTGGGGGTTGGAGCAGTCACTGCCCGGAGCCATTGGCACACGTGCACAGGGGAGAAGGCAGACTGGGGGGGAGGCTCGGGACTGGGAGAGTCTCCTGGGGCACCCGCTGAACCGGCCCGGAACACAGACTGAGTGGGAGCTTGCGTGAGGGACCATCCCTGCGGGGTGAGCTGCTGTGCCACAGCCATGGGGTTGCACAGGGGACGGCAAAATGGCAGCGACGGCCCCAAGATCCTCTAAACCATCTTGCCTGAACAGAGGTGGCCCAGGCAATGCCAGGGCTGCTTGCCGTGCCGTGCTGAGCCAAGGTGCCCCAGCTGGCAGGGGGACAGGGGTGCTGTGGCTGCTGGAGGTGCCGGCAGGGCTGGAGGAGCCAGGGCAGGCCTGGAGGCTGGAGGGGCTGGGGGGCAGGGAATGCCGAGGGGCCAAGGCAGATGGGACTGCCATACCTGCTGCTGGGGCAGAGGGAGCTGGCAAGGGCTGCTGCTTCTGCCCAGGCTGTTGGCCGAGGTTGGCTGATCCTGCGAGAAAGAGCAAACGCTGGAGGTCACATGCCAGTCGGGGGGTGTCGGGCGCTCAGAGGACTGAGGAGGAGGAGAGGAAGGGGCAGGGGAGCAAGGGCTGTAACTGTCCCCGCCGTGCGTCCTGGGGCTTTCGGGCTCAGGGTCTGTCCTCACCTGTGGGGCAGGAGGTTCCGCGAGAGACCAATGGCTGCAGGAGCTGGGCTATGGCTGAGCTCCAGCTCACACAACGCTGCCACAGAGCTGACAGGGCCATGCTCAGTCAGCTTCGGCGGCCGCTCCGGTCTGTTGACGGGACCCAGGTCTGGATGCTCCTCTTGGAGCGTCTCCAGGGACGGAATGTTGGGGCTCCCATTGTCATGTCAGAGAGGCAGCAACAATGTCATAGAGGTAGCAACAATGTCATAGAGGCAGCAACAATGTCATAGAGGCAGCTTCCCTTGTTCTGCCCCACCCCCAACAGCTTTGCCAGCTCTTCATGGGGAGACAAAGGGTTAACCAAAGAGTTAGAATCACAGAATATCCTGAGCTGGAAGGGACCCACAAGGATCATCCAGTCCAACTCCCGGCCTTGCACAGGACAGCCCAGCAACCCCACCACGTGCCTGAGAGCGTTGTCCAAACGCTCCTCGAGCTCTGGCAGCCTTGGGGCCAAGACCACTGCCCTGGGGAGCCTGTTCCAGTGGCCGACCACCCTCCGGGGGAAGAAGCTTTTCCTAATATCCAACCTAACCCTCCCCCGACACAGCTCCAGCCGTTCCCTGGGGTCCTGTCCCTGGTCACACGCAGCAGAAATCGCTGCTGCCCCTTGGCAGGAAGCTGCAGCCCCCCAGGAGATCTCAGCTCAGCCTCCTCCAGGCTGAACAAAGCCAGCGACAACAGACCTCAAGCGCAAGGTCCTGCACCCGGGTCAGCCCTTGGCTGCTGGCACAGCCCTGGCACAGCATCAACTTGCAAATTTTGCAACACAACAGGGAGGACCAAGAAGGCTTGGATAGGAGAGACTGTTTACGAGGGACTGCAGTGACAGAACAAGGTGGAACGGCTTCACACTGGCAGAGGGCACGATTAGATGGGATTCTGGAAAAACATTCTTCTCTGTGAGCGTGGTGAGGACCTGGCACAGGTCGTCCAGAGAAGCCGTGGCTGCCCCGTCCCTGGAAGTGTTCGAGGCCGGCTCGGGCGGGGCTTGGAGCAACCTTGTCTAGATGAGCTTTAAGGCCCCTTCCGACACAAACTCTTCTAGGAGTCTAGGAGTCTCGAAAAACAGGGGGCACCTGCAGAAAGCAGGAGGGGAATAAAAACCTTGGCCATTCAAAGTCAAACTCTTGTTGCAGAAGGTCATAATCTCATGACTTCTCACCACTGGAAGTTAACATCGCTGGAAGCCATCTACATTGATACAAAACCACACAATGCACCCCAAACTGCCCGATGGAAGGATCCTGGAGCAGGCTCACCATCCTGGAGGCAGGGATAGGGCAGTTTCTCTGCCTCTGCCGTAAACCTGGCTGTTCTGGCCTTACACTGGAGAGTCCTTTTCTGCTCTCCATTCCATGGGAAGACAAGAGCGTGGACAACAAGAAGGGGGTTCTGTCAGGTCCCGGTCAAAGGCGCTTTAGGTGTGTGCTGCCATCTGCTGCGGTTGGAGATTTGGTCTAGGAAAGGGGGTTCTTGGGGAGTGCTCAGCATCTGGCTCCTCACGTGGAATCTTGAGGTTCAAAGCGGGCAAGGCCACATCCAAGACAGCTTCTGCCCACTTGAGCCGCTGAAGTGGTGGAGTTCTCCTGGCAGTTCTGGGCATAGTGATTGCATGTGTGTCAGTTGGCTGTTTTGGAGAAAACCTGGGCATTGAAAGAAACAGGGACAGGACCAGATTGAAAACTGTGAAACTGTTGCAGAAAGTGAGGCTGGGCAGCAAGAGCCCAACCATAAAAATGAGGGTGCTTCCCATTCCCTGGCATTCGGAGAAGGGCAAAGGGAAACAAGGAGCTCGGCCCATCAAGAAAGACTAGCTGGGCGGTGCTTTAGGAGACAGGGTGTGCAGCAAATCAGGTTGTGGGGTTAGAGCAGCGAGTGAGGGGAAAAAAGGACGTCAGACACGAAGGAAGAAGATCCCTGAAGAGGCTCAAGTCAGCTCTCCTGAGGTGCGTGTTCTGATCTTCCATGCTGCCCTGCTTCCTCCTCCCCCAGTCCTCAGCTCCACTCTTAGGAAGAAGAAAGGGTGCTTGCAAAGTTTGTAGGGTAGTCGCAGTTCGCAGTAAGAAGCAGTAAGTTACTGGTGGTTCAATTGTTGGCTACCAAGTGGTGCCCTTTGCCCAGAGACAGGGGGACCGATCAGCAGCAGAGAAGGTCTCGGGTGGCCACGTCCTCTGTTTTGAAGTGTGCTGTGGCCTCCATTTTGAAAAGCACCAGTGACCTTCCCAGCCCCCTCCGAGGGACATAATGGGGGACACAGAGCAGGCGTGTCGGGAAGCCTGTAACCCCGGCGTATGTCAGCCAGGGGAGAAACGCTGGGGAGGGAGCAGCGCTCCGGGCAAAGGGGATAAAAGGGGGCTGCGACCTCCACTGACTTGAGAGGCCTCACTGAGGTTTGTTCAGTGAACTCTCCCTTTCATTGGAATAAAAGTTTATCCTTCTTAGTTAGCTCCTCTGTCTCCTGGTATTTATGTGTTTCCCAATACCTGGAATTTCAGAAGACCACAGTCCCATGGTCTCGACAGCCAAGGCTGTCCCTTACCCTCCCATCTCCAACAAGGCCTTTCCTGTGTGTTAGTATGAGGTGGAGCAGCACGGCATTGCTTGTGAGAGGCATCACCCCCTTGGGTCGGGAAGCTGTCGCCACTGCTTTCTGGGAACCTCCGGGACTCTTTGTGCTTGGCTGTGTTGCTTTTCCAGCTGCTCTCAGGGTAGTTGAATGCCCCACGAGAGACAGGCACTGTGACTGGGAGGCAGCTTCAAGCTGCCCGTGGAGCTCTCATCCCCATCCTGCTGCTGTTCAGGAGGCCTGCGGTGTCCCCGCAGTGCCCTCCGCAGTGCCCCCATCCCCGGCCTGCCTTTTGATCCTGACCCACCAACCGCCGAGTGGCTCGCCATCCACCCCTCGACAGAGCTCCATCCATTCCAAGTGCTGCCTCCCAGAGATCTACGGATGTCGTCTCCCTGCACTTCTGTGAGGTCCTGCATTAGGGTTCCCAGCACATTCTTCCCTCTCCCTTACCGCCCCTGCCCAATGCAGCCCCGGGGCAGCCTGGGGGAGCTCTGTCTGGGGCTGCAGTGGGATGACTGGGGACATGCTGAGGTCACTGGGAGCAGCGGGAGCAGCCTTCTAAAGCCCCAGAGTGGGAGGACGGTGCCCAGGCTGTGCTGAGGGCTGTTTTCGGCGTGGGGCCGTGTGCGTGAGTCCTGCACGGACCCCTCTGTCCTGGCTCCCACGCCAAAGGGCTGCTTCCCCAGAGGAAGGGGACCTTCCATGAATGCCTGCACCTCCGGCACTGACTCAGGCCTGGAGTGCCCTTTGGGTGCCCTTGGAGCCCTTTCAGCCTTGGCGGATCTGCTTGGGACCATTTCCCGCTGCCGCCCTGCACTCCCTCCCCATTCCATGCAGACACAGACAGCTTATGCAATAAAATCTTTTAATTGATAACCACAAGAAAACGGTCATCAATATCTACATCAACACCCTCCCTCCCTCAGACTGGGATAGATCCCCAAACGATCTATCCCTCCCCCTGGGACAGATCCCCAAACGATCTGTCCCTCCCCCGGGACAGATCCCCAAACGATCTGTCCCTCCCCCTGGGACAGATCCCCAAACGATCTGTCCCACCCCTGGGACAGATCCCCAAACGATCTGTCCCTCAACAACTTTCTGCCCCAGCCCGGGCTGCGGGAGCCTTGCACTTGCTCCCAGTGCTTGGCTCAGAGCCCCTCTTCCTCTTCGTGCCCCGCCTTTTCAGAGCGATGTTGCTTGGTGACATGCTGCTCTGAGGCGGTGGCAGGTTCGTGCCCGCACCCTGCTGAGGGTCCTGAGGCTTGGTGCCGCCCGCCTTGCAGTGTCCCGTGCTCAGGACGGCTCTGGAAGGCTTGGGGACACTGCGGTGAGTGGGCGGCATCTTCTTGGGCGGGCAGAGCGAGGCGTTCTTGGGCTGGGGGCTGGTGCCACTGGTGCCAGCATGGTCCGTGGGCATGGGGACGCTGCTGCGACCATCCTGGCTGGTGCCCACGGCTCCCTGGGAGCAATCCAAGTGGCTCCGAGTCCCTTCCAGCAGGACCTTGCCACGCAGCACAGGCTCACTGGCTGGAGTCACCCCAGGGGCCCCGATGGCTTGGCCGTGGAGTGGGCCTGGGTGGCTGGCAGTGCTGTGACTGGGCAGGGAGATGTCACCCCTCGGGAAGGTGTCCTCATCCATGGGGACATCGCTGCTCAGCGAGATGTCACAGCTCGCAACGTGATCACTGCCTGGGCGGGAGCCACCATCCATGGGGTCGTCAGTGGCCAGCGAGAGGTCACGGCCTGACGGGCTGTCCTCGTCCATGGTGACATCGCTGGCCAAGGAGAGGTCACGGCCTGATGGGCTGTCCTCATCCATGGTGACGTCGCTGGCCAAGGAGAGGTCACGGCCTGACGGGCTGTCCTCATCCATGCTGACGTCGCTGGCCAAGGAGAGGTCACGGCCTGACGGGCTGTCCTCGTCCATGCTGACGTCGCTGGCCAGACTGATGTCAAGACCTGGGGTGGTGTCCACATCCATGGGGACGCTGGTGTCTGGAGGGCTGCCACTGCCCAGGAGCGTCCCTGAGGGGTTGGCTGAGCCGTGCTGCGTGTCCCGCACTGGTGGGACTGGGGCCAGGGGCTTCCTGCGGCCCCGGGCCCCCCCCAGGGCATTGCCTGATGGAGGAGCAATGCCATGGCTGCTTGCCAAGGGGGCTGGTGGAGGCAGCTGAGTCCGTGTCCCTGCCGAGCAGAAGATACGGGTGGGGGTTGGAGCAGTCACTGCCCGGAGCCATTGGCACACGTGCACAGGGGAGAAGGCAGACTGGGGGGGAGGCTCGGGGCTGGGAGAGTCTCCTGGGGCACCCGCTGAACCGGCCCGGAACACAGACTGAGTGGGAGCTTGCGTGAGGGACCATCCCTGCGGGGTGAGCTGCTGTGCCACAGCCATGGGGTTGCACAGGGGACGGCAAAATGGCAGCGACGGCCCCAAGATCCTCTAAACCATCTTGCCTGAACAGAGGTGGCCCAGGCAATGCCAGGGCTGCTTGCCGTGCCGTGCTGAGCCAAGGTGCCCCAGCTGGCAGGGGGACAGGGGTGCTGTGGCTGCTGGAGGTGCCGGCAGGGCTGGAGGAGCCAGGGCAGGCCTGGAGGCTGGAGGGGCTGGGGGGCAGGGAATGCCGAGGGGCCAAGGCAGATGGGACTGCCATACCTGCTGCTGGGGCAGAGGGAGCTGGCAAGGGCTGCTGCTTCTGCCCAGGCTGTTGGCCGAGGTTGGCTGATCCTGCGAGAAAGAGCAAACGCTGGAGGTCACATGCCAGTCGGGGGGTGTCGGGCGCTCAGAGGACTGAGGAGGAGGAGAGGAAGGGGCAGGGGAGCAAGGGCTGTAACTGTCCCCGCCGTGCGTCCTGGGGCTTTCGGGCTCAGGGTCTGTCCTCACCTGTGGGGCAGGAGGTTCCGCGAGAGACCAATGGCTGCAGGAGCTGGGCTATGGCTGAGCTCCAGCTCACACAACGCTGCCACAGAGCTGACAGGGCCATGCTCAGTCAGCTTCGGCGGCCGCTCCGGTCTGTTGACGGGACCCAGGTCTGGATGCTCCTCTTGGAGCGTCTCCAGGGACGGAATGTTGGGGCTCCCATTGTCATGTCAGAGAGGCAGCAACAATGTCATAGAGGTAGCAACAATGTCATAGAGGCAGCAACAATGTCATAGAGGCAGCTTCCCTTGTTCTGCCCCACCCCCAACAGCTTTGCCAGCTCTTCATGGGGAGACAAAGGGTTAACCAAAGAGTTAGAATCACAGAATATCCTGAGCTGGAAGGGACCCACAAGGATCATCCAGTCCAACTCCCGGCCTTGCACAGGACAGCCCAGCAACCCCACCACGTGCCTGAGAGCGTTGTCCAAACGCTCCTCGAGCTCTGGCAGCCTTGGGGCCAAGACCACTGCCCTGGGGAGCCTGTTCCAGTGGCCGACCACCCTCCGGGGGAAGAAGCTTTTCCTAATATCCAACCTAACCCTCCCCCGACACAGCTCCAGCCGTTCCCTGGGGTCCTGTCCCTGGTCACACGCAGCAGAAATCGCTGCTGCCCCTTGGCAGGAAGCTGCAGCCCCCCAGGAGATCTCAGCTCAGCCTCCTCCAGGCTGAACAAAGCCAGCGACAACAGACCTCAAGCGCAAGGTCCTGCACCCGGGTCAGCCCTTGGCTGCTGGCACAGCCCTGGCACAGCAT
Organism: Pseudopipra pipra; assembly: GCF_036250125.1. NCBI lineage: Eukaryota > Metazoa > Chordata > Aves > Passeriformes > Pipridae > Pseudopipra > Pseudopipra pipra. Next base: position 365,067 of record NC_087580.1, read on the forward strand.
CAACTTGCAAATTTTGCAACACAACAGGGAGGACCAAGAAGGCTTGGATAGGAGAGACTGTTTACGAGGGACTGCAGTGACAGAACAAGGTGGAACGGCTTCACACTGGCAGAGGGCACGATTAGATGGGATTCTGGAAAAACATTCTTCTCTGTGAGCGTGGTGAGGACCTGGCACAGGTCGTCCAGAGAAGCCGTGGCTGCCCCGTCCCTGGAAGTGTTCGAGGCCGGCTCGGGCGGGGCTTGGAGCAACCTTGTCTAGATGAGCTTTAAGGCCCCTTCCGACACAAACTCTTCTAGGAGTCTAGGAGTCTCGAAAAACAGGGGGCACCTGCAGAAAGCAGGAGGGGAATAAAAACCTTGGCCATTCAAAGTCAAACTCTTGTTGCAGAAGGTCATAATCTCATGACTTCTCACCACTGGAAGTTAACATCGCTGGAAGCCATCTACATTGATACAAAACCACACAATGCACCCCAAACTGCCCGATGGAAGGATCCTGGAGCAGGCTCACCATCCTGGAGGCAGGGATAGGGCAGTTTCTCTGCCTCTGCCGTAAACCTGGCTGTTCTGGCCTTACACTGGAGAGTCCTTTTCTGCTCTCCATTCCATGGGAAGACAAGAGCGTGGACAACAAGAAGGGGGTTCTGTCAGGTCCCGGTCAAAGGCGCTTTAGGTGTGTGCTGCCATCTGCTGCGGTTGGAGATTTGGTCTAGGAAAGGGGGTTCTTGGGGAGTGCTCAGCATCTGGCTCCTCACGTGGAATCTTGAGGTTCAAAGCGGGCAAGGCCACATCCAAGACAGCTTCTGCCCACTTGAGCCGCTGAAGTGGTGGAGTTCTCCTGGCAGTTCTGGGCATAGTGATTGCATGTGTGTCAGTTGGCTGTTTTGGAGAAAACCTGGGCATTGAAAGAAACAGGGACAGGACCAGATTGAAAACTGTGAAACTGTTGCAGAAAGTGAGGCTGGGCAGCAAGAGCCCAACCATAAAAATGAGGGTGCTTCCCATTCCCTGGCATTCGGAGAAGGGCAAAGGGAAACAAGGAGCTCGGCCCATCAAGAAAGACTAGCTGGGCGGTGCTTTAGGAGACAGGGTGTGCAGCAAATCAGGTTGTGGGGTTAGAGCAGCGAGTGAGGGGAAAAAAGGACGTCAGACACGAAGGAAGAAGATCCCTGAAGAGGCTCAAGTCAGCTCTCCTGAGGTGCGTGTTCTGATCTTCCATGCTGCCCTGCTTCCTCCTCCCCCAGTCCTCAGCTCCACTCTTAGGAAGAAGAAAGGGTGCTTGCAAAGTTTGTAGGGTAGTCGCAGTTCGCAGTAAGAAGCAGTAAGTTACTGGTGGTTCAATTGTTGGCTACCAAGTGGTGCCCTTTGCCCAGAGACAGGGGGACCGATCAGCAGCAGAGAAGGTCTCGGGTGGCCACGTCCTCTGTTTTGAAGTGTGCTGTGGCCTCCATTTTGAAAAGCACCAGTGACCTTCCCAGCCCCCTCCGAGGGACATAATGGGGGACACAGAGCAGGCGTGTCGGGAAGCCTGTAACCCCGGCGTATGTCAGCCAGGGGAGAAACGCTGGGGAGGGAGCAGCGCTCCGGGCAAAGGGGATAAAAGGGGGCTGCGACCTCCACTGACTTGAGAGGCCTCACTGAGGTTTGTTCAGTGAACTCTCCCTTTCATTGGAATAAAAGTTTATCCTTCTTAGTTAGCTCCTCTGTCTCCTGGTATTTATGTGTTTCCCAATACCTGGAATTTCAGAAGACCACAGTCCCATGGTCTCGACAGCCAAGGCTGTCCCTTACCCTCCCATCTCCAACAAGGCCTTTCCTGTGTGTTAGTATGAGGTGGAGCAACACGGCATTGCTTGTGAGAGGCATCACCCCCTTGGGTCGGGAAGCTGTCGCCACTGCTTTCTGGGAACCTCCGGGACTCTTTGTGCTTGGCTGTGTTGCTTTTCCAGCTGCTCTCAGGGTAGTTGAATGCCCCACGAGAGACAGGCACTGTGACTGGGAGGCAGCTTCAAGCTGCCCGTGGAGCTCTCATCCCCATCCTGCTGCTGTTCAGGAGGCCTGCGGTGTCCCCGCAGTGCCCTCCGCAGTGCCCCCATCCCCGGCCTGCCTTTTGATCCTGACCCACCAACCGCCGAGTGGCTCGCCATCCACCCCTCGACAGAGCTCCATCCATTCCAAGTGCTGCCTCCCAGAGATCTACGGATGTCGTCTCCCTGCACTTCTGTGAGGCCCTGCATTAGGGTTCCCAGCACATTCTTCCCTCTCCCTTACCGCCCCTGCCCAATGCAGCCCCGGGGCAGCCTGGGGGAGCTCTGTCTGGGGCTGCAGTGGGATGACTGGGGACATGCTGAGGTCACTGGGAGCAGCGGGAGCAGCCTTCTAAAGCCCCAGAGTGGGAGGACGGTGCCCAGGCTGTGCTTGGGGCTGTTTTCGGTGGTGGGGCCGTGTGCGTGAGTCCTGCACGGACCCCTCTGTCCTGGCTCCCACGCCAAAGGGCTGCTTCCCCAGAGGAAGGGGACCTTCCATGAATGCCTGCACCTCCGGCACTGACTCAGGCCTGGAGTGCCCTTTGGGTGCCCTTGGAGCCCTTTCAGCCTTGGCGGATCTGCTTGGGACCATTTCCCGCTGCCGCCCTGCACTCCCTCCCCATTCCATGCAGACACAGACAGCTTATGCAATAAAATCTTTTAATTGATAACCACAAGAAAACGGTCATCAATATCTACATCAACACCCTCCCTCCCTCAGACTGGGATAGATCCCCAAACGATCTATCCCTCCCCCTGGGACAGATCCCCAAACGATCTGTCCCTCCCCCTGGGACAGATCCCCAAACGATCTGTCCCTCAACAACTTTCTGCCCCAGCCCGGGCTGCGGGAGCCTTGCACTTGCTCCCAGTGCTTGGCTCAGAGCCCCTCTTCCTCTTCGTGCCCCGCCTTTTCAGAGCGATGTTGCTTGGTGACATGCTGCTCTGAGGCGGTGGCAGGTTCGTGCCCGCACCCTGCTGAGGGTCCTGAGGCTTGGTGCCGCCCGCCTTGCAGTGTCCCGTGCTCAGGACGGCTCTGGAAGGCTTGGGGACACTGCGGTGAGTGGGCGGCATCTTCTTGGGTGGGCAGAGCGAGGCGTTCTTGGGCTGGGGGCTGGTGCCACTGGTGCCAGCATGGTCCGTGGGCATGGGGACGCTGCTGCGACCATCCTGGCTGGTGCCCACGGCTCCCTGGGAGCAATCCAAGTGGCTCCGAGTCCCTTCCAGCAGGACCTTGCCACGCAGCACAGGCTCACTGGCTGGAGTCACCCCAGGGGCCCCGATGGCTTGGCCGTGGAGTGGGCCTGGGTGGCTGGCAGTGCTGTGACTGGGCAGGGAGATGTCACCCCTCGGGAAGGTGTCCTCATCCATGGGGACATCGCTGCTCAGCGAGATGTCACAGCTCGCAACGTGATCACTGCCTGGGCGGGAGCCACCATCCATGGGGTCGTCAGTGGCCAGCGAGAGGTCACGGCCTGACGGGCTGTCCTCGTCCATGGTGACATCGCTGGCCAAGGAGAGGTCACGGCCTGATGGGCTGTCCTCATCCATGGTGACGTCGCTGGCCAAGGAGAGGTCACGGCCTGACGGGCTGTCCTCATCCATGCTGACGTCGCTGGCCAAGGAGAGGTCACGGCCTGACGGGCTGTCCTCGTCCATGCTGACGTCGCTGGCCAGACTGATGTCAAGACCTGGGGTGGTGTCCACATCCATGGGGACGCTGGTGTCTGGAGGGCTGCCACTGCCCAGGAGCGTCCCTGAGGGGTTGGCTGAGCCGTGCTGCGTGTCCCGCACTGGTGGGACTGGGGCCAGGGGCTTCCTGCGGCCCCGGGCCCCCCCCAGGGCATTGCCTGATGGAGGAGCAATGCCATGGCTGCTTGCCAAGGGGGCTGGTGGAGGCAGCTGAGTCCGTGTCCCTGCCGAGCAGAAGATACGGGTGGGGGTTGGAGCAGTCACTGCCCGGAGCCATTGGCACACGTGCACAGGGGAGAAGGCAGACTGGGGGGGAGGCTCGGGGCTGGGAGAGTCTCCTGGGGCACCCGCTGAACCGGCCCGGAACACAGACTGAGTGGGAGCTTGCGTGAGGGACCATCCCTGCGGGGTGAGCTGCTGTGCCACAGCCATGGGGTTGCACAGGGGACGGCAAAATGGCAGCGACGGCCCCAAGATCCTCTAAACCATCTTGCCTGAACAGAGGTGGCCCAGGCAATGCCAGGGCTGCTTGCCGTGCCGTGCTGAGCCAAGGTGCCCCAGCTGGCAGGGGGACAGGGGTGCTGTGGCTGCTGGAGGTGCCGGCAGGGCTGGAGGAGCCAGGGCAGGCCTGGAGGCTGGAGGGGCTGGGGGGCAGGGAATGCCGAGGGGCCAAGGCAGATGGGACTGCCATACCTGCTGCTGGGGCAGAGGGAGCTGGCAAGGGCTGCTGCTTCTGCCCAGGCTGTTGGCCGAGGTTGGCTGATCCTGCGAGAAAGAGCAAACGCTGGAGGTCACATGCCAGTCGGGGGGTGTCGGGCGCTCAGAGGACTGAGGAGGAGGAGAGGAAGGGGCAGGGGAGCAAGGGCTGTAACTGTCCCCGCCGTGCGTCCTGGGGCTTTCGGGCTCAGGGTCTGTCCTCACCTGTGGGGCAGGAGGTTCCGCGAGAGACCAATGGCTGCAGGAGCTGGGCTATGGCTGAGCTCCAGCTCACACAACGCTGCCACAGAGCTGACAGGGCCATGCTCAGTCAGCTTCGGCGGCCGCTCCGGTCTGTTGACGGGACCCAGGTCTGGATGCTCCTCTTGGAGCGTCTCCAGGGACGGAATGTTGGGGCTCCCATTGTCATGTCAGAGAGGCAGCAACAATGTCATAGAGGTAGCAACAATGTCATAGAGGCAGCAACAATGTCATAGAGGCAGCTTCCCTTGTTCTGCCCCACCCCCAACAGCTTTGCCAGCTCTTCATGGGGAGACAAAGGGTTAACCAAAGAGTTAGAATCACAGAATATCCTGAGCTGGAAGGGACCCACAAGGATCATCCAGTCCAACTCCCGGCCTTGCACAGGACAGCCCAGCAACCCCACCACGTGCCTGAGAGCGTTGTCCAAACGCTCCTCGAGCTCTGGCAGCCTTGGGGCCAAGACCACTGCCCTGGGGAGCCTGTTCCAGTGGCCGACCACCCTCCGGGGGAAGAAGCTTTTCCTAATATCCAACCTAACCCTCCCCCGACACAGCTCCAGCCGTTCCCTGGGGTCCTGTCCCTGGTCACACGCAGCAGAAATCGCTGCTGCCCCTTGGCAGGAAGCTGCAGCCCCCCAGGAGATCTCAGCTCAGCCTCCTCCAGGCTGAACAAAGCCAGCGACAACAGACCTCAAGCGCAAGGTCCTGCACCCGGCACAGCCCTGGCACAGCATCAACTTGCAAATTTTGCAACACAACAGGGAGGACCAAGAAGGCTTGGATAGGAGAGACTGTTTACGAGGGACTGCAGTGACAGAACAAGGTGGAACGGCTTCACACTGGCAGAGGGCACGATTAGATGGGATTCTGGAAAAACATTCTTCTCTGTGAGCGTGGTGAGGACCTGGCACAGGTCGTCCAGAGAAGCCGTGGCTGCCCCGTCCCTGGAAGTGTTCGAGGCCGGCTCGGGCGGGGCTTGGAGCAACCTTGTCTAGATGAGCTTTAAGGCCCCTTCCGACACAAACTCTTCTAGGAGTCTAGGAGTCTCGAAAAACAGGGGGCACCTGCAGAAAGCAGGAGGGGAATAAAAACCTTGGCCATTCAAAGTCAAACTCTTGTTGCAGAAGGTCATAATCTCATGACTTCTCACCACTGGAAGTTAACATCGCTGGAAGCCATCTACATTGATACAAAACCACACAATGCACCCCAAACTGCCCGATGGAAGGATCCTGGAGCAGGCTCACCATCCTGGAGGCAGGGATAGGGCAGTTTCTCTGCCTCTGCCGTAAACCTGGCTGTTCTGGCCTTACACTGGAGAGTCCTTTTCTGCTCTCCATTCCATGGGAAGACAAGAGCGTGGACAACAAGAAGGGGGTTCTGTCAGGTCCCGGTCAAAGGCGCTTTAGGTGTGTGCTGCCATCTGCTGCGGTTGGAGATTTGGTCTAGGAAAGGGGGTTCTTGGGGAGTGCTCAGCATCTGGCTCCTCACGTGGAATCTTGAGGTTCAAAGCGGGCAAGGCCACATCCAAGACAGCTTCTGCCCACTTGAGCCGCTGAAGTGGTGGAGTTCTCCTGGCAGTTCTGGGCATAGTGATTGCATGTGTGTCAGTTGGCTGTTTTGGAGAAAACCTGGGCATTGAAAGAAACAGGGACAGGACCAGATTGAAAACTGTGAAACTGTTGCAGAAAGTGAGGCTGGGCAGCAAGAGCCCAACCATAAAAATGAGGGTGCTTCCCATTCCCTGGCATTCGGAGAAGGGCAAAGGGAAACAAGGAGCTCGGCCCATCAAGAAAGACTAGCTGGGCGGTGCTTTAGGAGACAGGGTGTGCAGCAAATCAGGTTGTGGGGTTAGAGCAGCGAGTGAGGGGAAAAAAGGACGTCAGACACGAAGGAAGAAGATCCCTGAAGAGGCTCAAGTCAGCTCTCCTGAGGTGCGTGTTCTGATCTTCCATGCTGCCCTGCTTCCTCCTCCCCCAGTCCTCAGCTCCACTCTTAGGAAGAAGAAAGGGTGCTTGCAAAGTTTGTAGGGTAGTCGCAGTTCGCAGTAAGAAGCAGTAAGTTACTGGTGGTTCAATTGTTGGCTACCAAGTGGTGCCCTTTGCCCAGAGACAGGGGGACCGATCAGCAGCAGAGAAGGTCTCGGGTGGCCACGTCCTCTGTTTTGAAGTGTGCTGTGGCCTCCATTTTGAAAAGCACCAGTGACCTTCCCAGCCCCCTCCGAGGGACATAATGGGGGACACAGAGCAGGCGTGTCGGGAAGCCTGTAACCCCGGCGTATGTCAGCCAGGGGAGAAACGCTGGGGAGGGAGCAGCGCTCCGGGCAAAGGGGATAAAAGGGGGCTGCGACCTCCACTGACTTGAGAGGCCTCACTGAGGTTTGTTCAGTGAACTCTCCCTTTCATTGGAATAAAAGTTTATCCTTCTTAGTTAGCTCCTCTGTCTCCTGGTATTTATGTGTTTCCCAATACCTGGAATTTCAGAAGACCACAGTCCCATGGTCTCGACAGCCAAGGCTGTCCCTTACCCTCCCATCTCCAACAAGGCCTTTCCTGTGTGTTAGTATGAGGTGGAGCAGCACGGCATTGCTTGTGAGAGGCATCACCCCCTTGGGTCGGGAAGCTGTCGCCACTGCTTTCGGGGAACCTCCGGGACTCTTTGTGCTTGGCTGTGTTGCTTTTCCAGCTGCTCTCAGGGTAGTTGAATGCCCCACGAGAGACAGGCACTGTGACTGGGAGGCAGCTTCAAGCTGCCCGTGGAGCTCTCATCCCCATCCTGCTGCTGTTCAGGAGGCCTGCGGTGTCCCCGCAGTGCCCTCCGCAGTGCCCCCATCCCCGGCCTGCCTTTTGATCCTGACCCACCAACCGCCGAGTGGCTCGCCATCCACCCCTCGACAGAGCTCCATCCATTCCAAGTGCTGCCTCCCAGAGATCTACGGATGTCGTCTCCCTGCACTTCTGTGAGGCCCTGCATTAGGGTTCCCAGCACATTCTTCCCTCTCCCTTACCGCCCCTGCCCAATGCAGCCCCGGGGCAGCCTGGGGGAGCTCTGTCTGGGGCTGCAGTGGGATGACTGGGGACATGCTGAGGTCACTGGGAGCAGCGGGAGCAGCCTTCTAAAGCCCCAGAGTGGGAGGACGGTGCCCAGGCTGTGCTGAGGGCTGTTTTCGGCGTGGGGCCGTGTGCGTGAGTCCTGCACGGACCCCTCTGTCCTGGCTCCCACGCCAAAGGGCTGCTTCCCCAGAGGAAGGGGACCTTCCATGAATGCCTGCACCTCCGGCACTGACTCAGGCCTGGAGTGCCCTTTGGGTGCCCTTGGAGCCCTTTCAGCCTTGGCGGATCTGCTTGGGACCATTTCCCGCTGCCGCCCTGCACTCCCTCCCCATTCCATGCAGACACAGACAGCTTATGCAATAAAATCTTTTAATTGATAACCACAAGAAAACGGTCATCAATATCTACATCAACACCCTCCCTCCCTCAGACTGGGATAGATCCCCAAACGATCTATCCCTCCCCCTGGGACAGATCCCCAAACGATCTGTCCCTCCCCCGGGACAGATCCCCAAACGATCTGTCCCTCCCCCTGGGACAGATCCCCAAACGATCTGTCCCACCCCTGGGACAGATCCCCAAACGATCTGTCCCTCAACAACTTTCTGCCCCAGCCCGGGCTGCGGGAGCCTTGCACTTGCTCCCAGTGCTTGGCTCAGAGCCCCTCTTCCTCTTCGTGCCCCGCCTTTTCAGAGCGATGTTGCTTGGTGACATGCTGCTCTGAGGCGGTGGCAGGTTCGTGCCCGCACCCTGCTGAGGGTCCTGAGGCTTGGTGCCGCCCGCCTTGCAGTGTCCCGTGCTCAGGACGGCTCTGGAAGGCTTGGGGACACTGCGGTGAGTGGGCGGCATCTTCTTGGGTGGGCAGAGCGAGGCGTTCTTGGGCTGGGGGCTGGTGCCACTGGTGCCAGCATGGTCCGTGGGCATGGGGACGCTGCTGCGACCATCCTGGCTGGTGCCCACGGCTCCCTGGGAGCAATCCAAGTGGCTCCGAGTCCCTTCCAGCAGGACCTTGCCACGCAGCACAGGCTCACTGGCTGGAGTCACCCCAGGGGCCCCGATGGCTTGGCCGTGGAGTGGGCCTGGGTGGCTGGCAGTGCTGTGACTGGGCAGGGAGATGTCACCCCTCGGGAAGGTGTCCTCATCCATGGGGACATCGCTGCTCAGCGAGATGTCACAGCTCGCAACGTGATCACTGCCTGGGCGGGAGCCACCATCCATGGGGTCGTCAGTGGCCAGCGAGAGGTCACGGCCTGACGGGCTGTCCTCGTCCATGGTGACATCGCTGGCCAAGGAGAGGTCACGGCCTGATGGGCTGTCCTCATCCATGGTGACGTCGCTGGCCAAGGAGAGGTCACGGCCTGACGGGCTGTCCTCATCCATGCTGACGTCGCTGGCCAAGGAGAGGTCACGGCCTGACGGGCTGTCCTCGTCCATGCTGACGTCGCTGGCCAGACTGATGTCAAGACCTGGGGTGGTGTCCACATCCATGGGGACGCTGGTGTCTGGAGGGCTGCCACTGCCCAGGAGCGTCCCTGAGGGGTTGGCTGAGCCGTGCTGCGTGTCCCGCACTGGTGGGACTGGGGCCAGGGGCTTCCTGCGGCCCCGGGCCCCCCCCAGGGCATTGCCTGATGGAGGAGCAATGCCATGGCTGCTTGCCAAGGGGGCTGGTGGAGGCAGCTGAGTCCGTGTCCCTGCCGAGCAGAAGATACGGGTGGGGGTTGGAGCAGTCACTGCCCGGAGCCATTGGCACACGTGCACAGGGGAGAAGGCAGACTGGGGGGGAGGCTCGGGGCTGGGAGAGTCTCCTGGGGCACCCGCTGAGCCGGCCCGGAACACAGACTGAGTGGGAGCTTGCGTGAGGGACCATCCCTGCGGGGTGAGCTGCTGTGCCACAGCCATGGGGTTGCACAGGGGACGGCAAAATGGCAGCGACGGCCCCAAGATCCTCTAAACCATCTTGCCTGAACAGAGGTGGCCCAGGCAATGCCAGGGCTGCTTGCCGTGCCGTGCTGAGCCAAGGTGCCCCAGCTGGCAGGGGGACAGGGGTGCTGTGGCTGCTGGAGGTGCCGGCAGGGCTGGAGGAGCCAGGGCAGGCCTGGAGGCTGGAGGGGCTGGGGGGCAGGGAATGCCGAGGGGCCAAGGCAGATGGGACTGCCATACCTGCTGCTGGGGCAGAGGGAGCTGGCAAGGGCTGCTGCTTCTGCCCAGGCTGTTGGCCGAGGTTGGCTGATCCTGCGAGAAAGAGCAAACGCTGGAGGTCACATGCCAGTCGGGGGGTGTCGGGCGCTCAGAGGACTGAGGAGGAGGAGAGGAAGGGGCAGGGGAGCAAGGGCTGTAACTGTCCCCGCCGTGCGTCCTGGGGCTTTCGGGCTCAGGGTCTGTCCTCACCTGTGGGGCAGGAGGTTCCGCGAGAGACCAATGGCTGCAGGAGCTGGGCTATGGCTGAGCTCCAGCTCACACAACGCTGCCACAGAGCTGACAGGGCCATGCTCAGTCAGCTTCGGCGGCCGCTCCGGTCTGTTGACGGGACCCAGGTCTGGATGCTCCTCTTGGAGCGTCTCCAGGGACGGAATGTTGGGGCTCCCATTGTCATGTCAGAGAGGCAGCAACAATGTCATAGAGGTAGCAACAATGTCATAGAGGCAGCAACAATGTCATAGAGGCAGCTTCCCTTGTTCTGCCCCACCCCCAACAGCTTTGCCAGCTCTTCATGGGGAGACAAAGGGTTAACCAAAGAGTTAGAATCACAGAATATCCTGAGCTGGAAGGGACCCACAAGGATCATCCAGTCCAACTCCCGGCCTTGCACAGGACAGCCCAGCAACCCCACCACGTGCCTGAGAGCGTTGTCCAAACGCTCCTCGAGCTCTGGCAGCCTTGGGGCCAAGACCACTGCCCTGGGGAGCCTGTTCCAGTGGCCGACCACCCTCCGGGGGAAGAAGCTTTTCCTAATATCCAACCTAACCCTCCCCCGACACAGCTCCAGCCGTTCCCTGGGGTCCTGTCCCTGGTCACACGCAGCAGAAATCGCTGCTGCCCCTTGGCAGGAAGCTGCAGCCCCCCAGGAGATCTCAGCTCAGCCTCCTCCAGGCTGAACAAAGCCAGCGACAACAGACCTCAAGCGCAAGGTCCTGCACCCGGGTCAGCCCTTGGCTGCTGGCACAGCCCTGGCACAGCATCAACTTGCAAATTTTGCAACACAACAGGGAGGACCAAGAAGGCTTGGATAGGAGAGACTGTTTACGAGGGACTGCAGTGACAGAACAAGGTGGAACGGCTTCACACTGGCAGAGGGCACGATTAGATGGGATTCTGGAAAAACATTCTTCTCTGTGAGCGTGGTGAGGACCTGGCACAGGTCGTCCAGAGAAGCCGTGGCTGCCCCGTCCCTGGAAGTGTTCGAGGCCGGCTCGGGCGGGGCTTGGAGCAACCTTGTCTAGATGAGCTTTAAGGCCCCTTCCGACACAAACTCTTCTAGGAGTCTAGGAGTGTTGCGGACGACGGGAAAGTATCACACGATCACAGTATTGATCATGACTAATCCAACTTTATTGCTGTAAGCTCCATGCTTATAAAGGTTAATAATTAGGCTTATTAATATTCCAAATACAAGCTCATCATTGGCTCCTAATTACCTAAGTTATATTTGCGCAAATGCTGCCTCTTTCTCATGGCTATAGTTACTTTATTTACTATTTGCTACTTTCTCTACCTTTCCCATCCTGTTGCTCTAATTTTTCTATCACGTATGCAGTTTCTTAAACAATACAGCTTCACAGCAGACAATGCAGTCTTGCAGTTTCTTAAACAATACAGCTTCACAGCAGACAATGCAGCCTTGCAGTTTCTTAAACAAAGCAGTTTCACAAACACACTAATCAGTGACCTTCTAATAGTTTTCTTGCTTTAGCGTGAGACCAGCGGTATAGAATCTTTAATGTGTCCTCTCTCTACCAACCAGGTTTCTGCAATATCTTCTACACTTCCCCCGCTCTGTTTAGACAATGTTAAAAACACGTCACTCATTGCCTTTGTTAGCATGCTTTGAATGCATTTAAAAGCACAAGGAACAATGCATAAAGCAGCCAGCAGTATTAGTAAAAGCGAAATTGCTTGTTTAGTGATCTCCACAAGCCATGGTCCTAAACCTAATTTTGCTAGCCATCCCCTAATGGGATCTTTTTGAACTTCAAAGTCATTCAGGTGACTTTGCATTTCTCTGAGTTTCTGGTAGATGGACTGAGAGTGATCAGAGAGATTCATACAACACATGCCTTCAAATTCTTCACATCCATGCCCCTGAGCCAGCAATAGAAAATCTATGGCTGCTCTGTTTTGTAAAACAGCATGCCTTATTTCATCAGAGTCATGAGCCAATTCTCCCAGAATTTTCGAAGTTCTATTCATTTGATTTCTTGCCCAACAAGCTGTTCTTTGGACAAGAACCAGGTTCTTGAGCATCAATTTGTAACACACGCTCTCGACCCTTTTTTTATCAGGGTTGCCAACATTTCAATTTTTTGTAAAAGTGTTTTAGGCTGTTGTATGCTAGTTGATAACCATTCTAAAACCCCTATATCCTCCCCCGTTTCTGTTTGTGATTGTGTAATAGCACCCAAAATGTATCGTTTGTCAGCCCAAAAGGTAAGTTCTAAAGGTAATTCCCATTGTCTTCTCCGAACACGGCCCTGAGTGACACAATCTAAAATTTGTTGGAGTATGAGTTGTTGGTGCTTTGTGACAGTAATTTTGGTTGTTGGGTCTGTTCCTTTTAATAGGGGTCGCAATTCAGCTAAAAGGTCAGCAGGGATTCCCACAACAGGGCGTAACCACTGTAAATCCCCAAGAAGTTTTTGTGCATCATTCACAGTGCGCAATTTTGATTGAAATACCAATTTCTGTGGGATAACGGCATGTCGAGAGATAGTCCACCCCAAATATCTCCATGGTTCTGTCGTTTGAATTTTTTCATCTGCTATTATTAACTTATATTGTTCCAAATGTCTGCGAATTATTTGTATTTGTTCGGGTACAAACTCCTCAGGCTGGCAAAACAATATATCATCCATATAGTGATAGATTATGCAGTCAGGCCATCTTCTTCGCAAGGCTTGTAAGGCAGTATCCACATATAGTTGACACAAAGTTGGACTGTTCCTCATCCCTTGTGGTAATACTGTCCATTCAAATCGTTGGTCAGGTCTTTCTCTGTTAATAGCAGGTAATGTAAAAGCAAAACGTTTAGTATCCCGAGGGTGCAATTGAATTGTAAAGAAACAATCCTTTAAGTCTACAATCAGTAAGGACCAATCCATGGGAAGCATTGCAGGATTTGGTAGTCCAGGCTGTAAAGCCCCCATGGCTTCCATTTGTGAGTTAACTGCTCTTAGATCATGCAATAATCGATATTTTCCAGACTTTTTCTTTATTACAAATATAGGTGTATTCCAGGGACTAGTAGAAAGTTTTAAGTGTCCTTGATCAATTTGTTCTTGTATTAATTCATGAGCAGCTTCCAAGCTTTCCCGTTTTAAAGGCCATTGCTTAACCCATACTGGAGTATCAACAATCCAAGTAATAGGAATTGGGAAAGACCAAGCAATGGCTATTCCCCCAAAGGGTAATCATTGGAGAGTTTCATCCCAATTTGTGTCAAAACATCTCTCCCAATTAAGCATTGTACTGTTGGTGGAAGCTGCACAACAGACAGGACAGCACTGGCCACACGACCTTCCACCTCGATGTTCACAGTAGGAGTCCGCATAGCAATTGAGGCACCCCCAATGCCAGTCACAGTTGTAGTAGCAGGTTGCAGAGGCCAGTGTCTAGGCCAACAATGAGGAGCTATTATACTGGAATCAGCTCCTGAATCTAGTAAAGCATCCAGTGTTTTTGTTTGATCTTTCCATATAATTGTAACTTTATGTTTTGGCCTCTCACTTAAATCCAGTGTCAGTAAGGTAAGTCCCCTTGTAGAACCAAATCCACGATCTCCACGTTGTATCAGTTGTCGGTCGTTGGTTAAAGGTTTTGCTAACTGTGGCAGGGGTATTAATTGAGCAATACGTTGTCCTTTAGGAATCTTTAAAGGTGGAAAAATAGTATGTGCCATAACCATTATCTGTCCAGTGTAGTCAGCATCAATTAATCCAGGCAGTACAAATAATCCAGCAAGGCTAGCCGACGATCTGCCAATCAGCAATGCACCAAACACTTGTTTGTTTATTATTAAAGGTCCATAAATCCCGGTGGGAATCTTTTGAGGTTGGGTGGATAACAAAGTAACTTCTACTGCTGTTGCCAAATCCAATCCGAGGCTGCCGGCTGTGGCAGGTTGTAATCCGAAAGCATTGGCTGAGGCTGTGGTTGTAGCAGGTTGCAGCTGTTCTCCTGTCCGTGGAATGGATTGTTCGGTGAAAAGTTGCTGGTTGGGGTTATCTGTGCTGCAGCGACGATTTGTGTCTTGGCGCGGCCACTGCTGTATCTCGCGCTCCGCCGTGAGTTTCCCGAACGGCTCCGACAAACAGAAGTGTTGTGGGTGGAGTTCTGACACTGCTGGCACCGAATTCCTGTTGCTCGGCACTCCCTTCTGAAGTGTCCAGTAGCTCCGCATCGATAACACTTTGATCGAGTTTTTCCATCTGTGGAGTTATTAGCCTTTCCCTGGAGGGGTGCAAGAGCTGCTAACACTTGAATTTGGGAATTTTGAGCCTGTTCTTTAAGCTCCTTAACTAAGTCCTGAGTCTGTTCTTTAAGCCCTTTAGTAAAATCCTGAATAGCATTGACTAAAAATGCATTCTCTCCTGTTGGTATTTGCAATACTTTGTCTAATAATTCTTCTATAGTCCAATAAGGACCCAATGTATTTATTACTTGTTTAACCATTGAGTTAGCATTTTGCAAAACACACTGCTTTAGCATGGTTCCCTTCATATAATCTGGGACCCCAGCTTTTGTGATAGCAGCTGTTAACTTGTCAACATATTCACCAAAAGATTCATTCCTTCCCTGTTTTAAGCTCATATATAATGGCACTCCTCCTGGCTCCTTGACCCTATTTAATGCTTTCCTTACAAGGTCCATGGCCTCTCTAATTTTATCTGCCCCAATGTGTACTTGTGCTTCGGTTCGTGAATATGGACCTGTTCCCATTAGTTCGTCTGCTGTAACGCCGTGTAAAGGATCCCCCGGTTGCCTGATCACAGCAACACTTTCATTAACATATGCTTGCCAATAAGCATTAAACAAAAGTTGCTGATGTTCTGTAAGTATCATTCTCGAAATGGAACGGAGATCTGAGGGTAGTAAAAGTTGAGTGGCCCAGAAATAATCTAACATTTGTTTAACAGGTTCTCCATGCAAACCAAATTCACTTACAGTGCTCCGCAGTTGTGCCAAAAGTTTCCAATCTAATGGAGTTATAGTGGCATTTAGCCCTCCCCCTGGCATTTGATTATAAATAACTGGAAATGCCATGCCCTCTGCCCCCTGCAATTCTTCTGACAGGCAATGTTTAGCAATCGCTGCCCATGTATCTCTCCTCTCCTTGGCTATGGCCCCCGCCGGGTCAGTGCTTGCCCCAGGGACAGGCATCACAGCATCTAAAGCAGGAGGAGGGGGTGCTGGTGGCTCCAGCAATGGATCAGCGTTATTGCTTAAAGGTTCTGCAGGGGCAGGAGGGTCAGGAGGGGTTGCAGAAGGGGGAGCCATATTTTCATTAGGAGGGGGGGCAGACGGCTGTGCTGGGAGCATAACTGATTGAAATGCAGGGGGGGTCGGGGAAATAGAGAACCAGTCTCTGTTGTGTTGCTGCATACCTCGAGCTTGCTCAGCAGCTCGTTTCTCTGCCTCATGCTGTAACAATGTATCATTCACAACTTTCCAAAACTTTCCCAGCTTTTTTGCAACTTTATCCTCTTCTAGAATGGCTTCACATATTTTATCTCCAAACTTTCGCCACTCTTCTAAAGAATGCACGGTATGCGGGTTGATAAAACACCCTTTTGCATACCCAAAAGCAAGCAATCCTGGTAATTCCTTTTTTAAATCTATATCTTTAATACCCTTTTTCTGCAAAAATTCAGAAAATAAACTATATGTTGCTTCCCTTTCCATTTTTTACCTATTTTTAGCGCGCTCTTGCAGCCTCCAGGGTCCGGCAGCACGTACGGTGGAACTCGTCCCAAGTGACGCTTTAAGGATCCGAAGTTGCAGTTGCCCACTTTTTGATCCGGGTCCGAAGTCGCAAATTCTGCCAACTTTTTGACCAGTTCCAGGTCCAAGTCACTCCTCAATTTGACTTTTTGACCAGCCTCGCTGCTAAGGCTCCGACACTATGCCATCCCAACCGTGGATTCCCCCGTTTCTTTAAATTATCACGTCGGAGGTCACCATTTGTTGCGGACGACGGGAAAGTATCACACGATCACAGTATTGATCATGACTAATCCAACTTTATTGCTGTAAGCTCCATGCTTATAAAGGTTAATAATTAGGCTCATTAATATTCCAAATACAAGCTCATCATTGGCTCCTAATTACCTAAGTTATATTTGCGCAAATGCTGCCTCTTTCTCATGGCTATAGTTACTTTATTTACTATTTGCTACTTTCTCTACCTTTCCCATCCTGTTGCTCTAATTTTTCTATCACGTATGCAGTTTCTTAAACAATACAGCTTCACAGCAGACAATGCAGCCTTGCAGTTTCTTAGACAAAGCAGTTTCACAAACACACTGATCAGTGACCTTCTAATAGTTTTCTTGCTTTAGTGTGAGACCAGCGGTATAGAATCTTTAATGTGTCCTCTCTCTACCAACCAGGTTTCTGCAATATCTTCTACACTGGGCATTAGTATAAAATGGGAAATCTAATTCTTGTCCCATGTAGTGAGAAAGTTAGGTTTGATTCTTCAGTAGAAATTTCCTTATAATAAACTTACTAACGATAAAGTAAGGACAGGCAGCAGATTTTAAAGATCTTTGAAAATCATATCTTGACTAATACCTGAATTGCACTCTTGGGACATGAGTGGAAAAGAGACAAGGAAAGGAAAATGGATCTGCCTGAGGCCACAGTCCCATGGAGAGCTCAGCCCTGCACTTGGCCACTAGAGCTGTTCCACAGCTCATGGGCACCCCCAGAGTGGCAGCAGAGCCTCTCTGCTCTCCATAGCAGGGCCTGCCCTGGACACAAAGGTGTAAGGCCAGGGATGGGGAGGCCCAGGATGAGGGACTATGGGGATCCTGTTTCTCCAGTGAATGGGGCCTTCCATGAGGGCAGCACGCACCATAGTGGTGCCCGAGCTGAGCGCAGCACTGGGCTGCATCCGGACCTTCAACCTGCCCAGGGAGTCCTGGAGCCCCAGGATGGAATGTTGCCAGTAGAAGGCATAGCCCATTCCTGGGGAGCTTTGTCAGTGAACAATTATATTGAAGCAATTCTATTAAAGCTAGCAAAACAGTTATTAAGAGATTAGATCTTATTAGAGATCGATGTTACTCACTCCTACCAACAACCGTGGGCAAATCTATTTTGCTCAGCCTTGAGGAGTGACCTTGAGGGGCTTCCCCACTCAAAGGAAGGATCTTCAAACACCTTAGGGAGGTATGCTAGAAGTCCTTGGTATGCAAAAGTGGGACTGGACTTTTATTGTATAAAGTGATTGACTATCAGTCATATACATCTTTAGATGATGTGTTTTCAGGCTTCCTCAGTAATTTTACTTAACTTTCCTAATTAATTTTTTGAAGTACTCTTATTTTCCACCCTGTGATACCCCACTATAGCCAGCATTTAGTAAGGTTTTATCATAAGCTTCTACAGTGGGAATGCAGCTCGGGAAAATTACTGAAACTTTGAGTTTTGTTAAAAAAACTATAATCAACCTTGATATGCTTCAATGATCTCAGACCTGGGGAAGAGAGATATTGCTGAAATGGGACACAAGGAATGCAGAATTTATGTACCAAAAGGACATAAATTTTGCAGAACCCTGAGACAAAGAAGGAACTAACAAAGACAATTTGGCAATTGTACTGAAACCCTGTCTATCTGGGAGAAATAATGAAAGCACCTAAAACATGGACTAATAGCATGAGAGGCAAGAAATCAATAACTAAGATAGAATACTAATTAATGAACTGAATTATGCCATTTATAGCCCATGAACATTAATTTCTTTGTTTGGTAAAATGTGTAAATTGTGAAAAGTTTTGAACTTGCACGCGCATCTTTAGAGGAGTGATCCCCCATGAAATAAAGTATTACCTGCTTCCTAGTACTAAAAATAGTATTTGAGAGTTTGATTTATCCTGCCTGACATTTTGGGCTCCAGTAGTGGGTCTGAGAGTTTGGCCAAGCTGGTCTCAGCATTCTTCAACACTAAAAACAGCAGACCCTCCTTGCTCACTCCTATCAGTGATCAGCAGACCATCCTTGCTCAAGCCATCACTGACAAGTCATAAACAAGACACAGCTGGAGCTGCTATATCCCTGCTTAGGCAGAGCATCCAGCTCCAGCTGGCACAGCTTCCCTGAGCAACACTTGACTGGCACTCCGTCACTTTACACTAGAAAAGCCCTGTTCCCAGATTTTAATGGGAGGGACTTCTAACAGCTCCGTCTTGGAGTGTGTGTGGGGATTCCTCCCTTGGGTGGGGACAGCCATCAAGGTTACTCCTTGAGCCTGAGAGAAAGCGATTTGCCCATGGCCCTTGGCAGGGGTACCATCAATCTCTACTTAATATTTGTTTTCTTAGCTTTAATATAATTGCTTCAACACTGCTTCCAAATACTGCACTATGTTTGTAGCTAAAATTATCTACAACGTGGAATAAATAATTCTGATTACAGTATTTTAGTATTTATTATTTTATTATTTTAATAATATTTCTTATAACATTACTATCTATTGCTGAATATATATAACATGTAATAATGTATTATAAAGTATTACTTCTCTCTAAATTTCCATATTATATTTCTATATATATTTCTATATTTCTATATATATTTCTCTCTATATATATTCTATATTTCCATATATATGTCTATATTTCTAATAATATTTCTATATTATTATAACTCTCATCTACTTAGATAAATCATTCACTCAGGTCTGAGAAGGCGTGTCGAAAACAAGGATGCCTTGGCTAATAAACGCAGTGCTAGTCTTCCGTTCTGCTTGAGCCAGGGCCATAATCCAACGCCATCATTGCCAGAGTGCCCTGAATGCTTGTCTGACGTGAATCTCTGGGGCGTGGAAACCCTCCTCTTCTTCTCTGAAGGGCGGTAGTCTGTGTGCTGCCCAAACTGTCTGTGGCAATCACAGCCCCGCCATGTTGATCTTCTCTGCTCTCTCTGCCTCTGTCGGGTTTGCTCCCGAGCAGCCCGGAGCATGAGAGCCTGCTTGGAGCTGGCTTTGGAGGGCCCTGGAACTGCAGTATTCACTAAGACTTGGTCACAACGTGGAGGACTTGTTCTCTCCCTCTTTCTCTTCCGCAGTGAGCGGTCACAGTCTGTGTACTGCACAAACCGGCTGCCAAGGTTGTAAGTTCCCCGCACAGATCTGCTTGGCTCCCTCTGCCTCAGCAAGGTTTGCTCCTGAGCAGCCCTGGGAGCGGGAGCCCACCGGCAGATCCTCTTGGAAGGCCTTGCAGCTGTGCTATCCCTAGGACCACGGTCACGACTTGGAGGACCAGTTCTTCTCTCTGAAGCGTCATCACAGTCTGTGGTGTCCCCAGACCAGCTGCGGAGATCCCTGCCCCACAGAGGGAATCTGCTCCGGGACCGCTCCCTGCCAGTGTCCTTCATGCCCTGCCAAGAGAGCTGTGGAGAGTTCCTGCCCTTTTCTCCTGAAAGGATCAGAGCAGTGGGGAACCCCTACAAGTTCTGGGACAGGACAGTTTGGGGCCTCCAAAAGGCTCCTTTGGAGGGCTACTAAGACCAAAAGGCCAGAGGCGCACAAAAGGGATGGATCCAGGTGGGATGCTTTGAGAGGGAGCAGCGTTGTGGCTGTGAAGAAAGGTGCGGTGTGTGAGGGACAAAAGAGAAATGCTGAGATCCCAGAAAGAAATCCACTCTTCCTCTGATGCCCTGACCCATGACCCCAAAGTTACCTTAGTCCTACCAGTCAGACCCTGTGGTCCAACAGAGCCCGCCTGCTTGCTGCTGGCCACACACTGACTGAGGAAGGAAGGGGCATGTGATGGTGCCAGTGAGGAAGAAGGCCTTTCTCCAATTCTCAGATCAGAGCATCTGGAGAAAAACAAAAGAGGGATCTCAGTTTAGAGCTGTTGTTGCAACCTCCTCTGGGGTTCAGTCATTTTCTCAGAAAGGCTTCTATGACAGAGAGGAGACTTAACCAAGGACACTAATGGGAAACTCAGCTAGGGTCTTCCCACCAAGTTTGCCTCTGTCCCAACAAAAACCTCATCTCTATACCTCCCACAGCCTCCATTTCATAAATTCACAGACTTGTTTGGGTTGCAAGGGACCTTTAACTTTATCTTGTTCCACCCCGCTGTGGTGGGCAGGAACACCCTCCACTATTCCAAGGTTTCTCCAAGCCCTGTCCAACCTGGCCTTGAACACTTCCAGGGATGGGGCCCCCACAGATGCTGTGGCAACCTGTGCCCGTGTCTCAGCACCCTTACAGCAAAGAATTCCTTCCCAATATCTAATGTAAACCTGCCCTCTGTTAGCTGAAAACTGATAGCCTTCATCCTGTCACTACATTCCCTGACAAATGGTGCCTCCCCATCTTTCCTGGAGGTCCTCTTTAAGTCCTCTTATCTACAAGAGTCAACATCAGAGACCAGGCAAGTAGCAGATTCCATCCGGGCCGCAGCCTGAAGCCCAGGAAAGGACAGACACGGAGTAGTTCAGATTTGACAGCACTGAATGATGCAGGTAGTAATTTCATTTGATGAGAAAAACCCTCAGGAAGGTGAGAAGCACAACTGCAAATGAGGCAAAGGAAATGTATTCTGAACATATTTGAATCCTGGTTATTACCTGGCATAGAACAGCAGGTAGGCTTGCTGCCTGAGAACTGTGTCAATGGAACACAGCTGCACAGATTCATCGTCCATCCGGTACCACAATCCATTGCTGGCCTGTAAAAAAAAGGCAAGGATCTCTCCATGGTTTCTCTCCAAAAACACAGGTAGGAAACTGCCAAACCGAGAGCATGTCAAAACAAATGCAGTCCAGCCACTAAGGAGGCCTTCTGCCCCAAACCTTTGGCTGTCAGTAACACTGACAGGAAAGTTTCTCTTCCCCAGCACACATTTTTCCCCATTGGGAAGGAAGTTGCTCTTTTACCTTTGTGTAGCAGAAATAGTGTCCTCCATGACAGCTGACACCACTGTGCACCAGGACAGCATATAAGGAGTAGAGGAGTGCTTCTCCATCTGCCTGAGACATGTATGGGCGAAGATCCAAGTACTCCGGATACTCTACAACCTATGGAGAGACCAAGAGGGCTCAGAAATGACCCTGGTCTGTGACATGAAATAGCCTACCAAGGGCAGGGGCCAGTCCAGGGGTATCAATCCATCTCTGGGGCTCATGAGCACTTGGTTTTCCATAAAGCAACATAACATCGTTTGGGTGGCAGGAAACCCTTCTCAGTCAAAGCAGCCCTATCAGAGCACAGTGCTTGCCTGTCTTCCCACAGGAACTTTCCACTCCCCAGAAGGGACCCCAAAAAACCCAACACAAGCAGCTTGTGACAAGCATACTGCTTTAGGAAATCTGCTTCTTGAAGAGAAAGCTGCACACCAATAGTGTACACACCTTGCTGATCTTGCCACCAGTGAAGCAGTCAAACCTCTTCAGACACACAGTGAGAACCTTGGGTGCACAGTGGACAGTGAACCTCTTAGTGGCGGCAACATTCTTCTCACACCTTGAAACCAAGCACAGAGCACAGCGCTGAAATGCACCCTATCTTCCACCAAGGCAGTCAGACAACCTTTCTTGTCTCCTGCATCCTTATGCTATTTTAAGGCAATTCGGTGCCATATTTCAAACAAACAAACAAACAAACAAACAAACAAAGAAAAAACCCCAACCCCCCTCCCCCAAAAAACCAGACAAACAAAACTGTGTCTCATCAGTGTGCAGTAAACTTCCACGAGAAGATGACTTCTGCTCAATGACTTGTAGCCCCCTCACACAGAGTCTCGTGTTAATATGTTGTTAGTAATCATCTTACTTGCTACATTTAAAGCAGTTTTCCCCATCCAGGTGCTCCGGTGTTACAAAGTCCTCCAGAGCTGCAGTGAGGGATGAGGCTGCCTGGAGAATTGAGAAATCGGTGCACTGAGCTACAGCAAATGCCCTGGCCCAAACATTTTCCAGGAGCTGACAAGAAAACCCCTGTAGCTGATGCTGAGGAGACCCGCCATGAATCTGCAAGCTGTATCCAGAAGGAGCCAGAAAGAGAGTGTGGTGCTGAACATTTCCCCTGTCCCAGAGGTTCTCAGGGGCAATCAAGAGCTCCCTCTCTGTATCACCTGCCATTGAGCTACTGATGTTATGTAGGGTCATCAGTAGTGAAAACAATCCAACCCCTCAGCCTGGAAGCCAGACAGGTGTTGAAGGAGGGCAAAGGAAAGAAGGAGGAGGATATGTCAAGGGTGCAGAGCGCAGAATGGGTGCTTGTCCAGCTTCAAGCCAGCACCTACAGAGAGACCAGTGCCATGGCCTCTGCAGGAGGACAACATCCCTTCCCCTTCCCATCCACGACCAAGACCTCTTGTGTTCACAGGATATGCTTTCAGGACAAATGTGTGGACTCTGAAAAGCCTTGCCATGTCTTGAAGCACAACTGCAAAACCTCTTACTTTGATATCCAAGGGGACATCCAGGAAGGCCTCATAGGAATCAGAAATGGCTTTGCAGCTGAAGCAGATGACTGGAAGGAAAAATCAAAATGCCGAGCAATGGTGAGCTGAACGATGGTACTGCTCTGTGCTCATTGTACCTGTCCTGCTAGTCCCAGGGCCAGCTGTTGGGCACAGGCAGACAGAAGGGCACAGGCAGTGCCAAGGAGAGCAGCTGTTGTAGAAACATACCTCTGGATCTCAGAAAGCCTCCAAATATTTGATGGACAATGGTAGTAGATTGAGATGATATGTCCAAGCTGGAAACAAGTCGTAAGACAGAGCATTACTTCCTCCAAGCCCCGGCTGTAGGTTTTCCTTGATGAGGCCACATCAAGGAGTCCAAAGGGCTCAGAACTTTGTAAAGGTAACTTGCTTGTGCTTACTCGTTGTTTGCACTCAGACAAGCTCTCTGCATGGCATTGACAGTACAGCATAAGAAGTCATGGGCATCTTCCTCCCTGCCAAGCTGAAAATGTTCTCCTATGACTAAGAAACAGGAAGTTAGTAGTTGTCTCCTACAGGAAGGGAAGAAAACCTGTCAAAGAACCTGAAATCACATACATCTGAAAGCCCTGAGAACAGCCAAAGGCAGGATGGCACTGACTGAACGCAGGACCTTGTTAACATGCGCTTCCAATGCACATCATGCAGAAGCCTTGTTGGCGACCTGAGGAGGGAGGGAGAGAAGGTCCTCTGGTTAGCAAAATATCCCTAGTGGTGGAATACTCCTCTTCTTCCACTCCCACTCCAGTGCAATATGCCACTCCTCCCAGTGTTTCAGCAAGCAGGGGACGTTTTAGTGCATAGAAAATGTTCTTCAGAGGAATGCTAAACTGAGGTTTTAACTTGCAGGAATAGAGACCCAGAGCTAGAAAGATGTGCCTTCATGAAGAATAAGACAGCTGGATAGGACAGGTGGCTCCTGAGTGTACAAAGAACACAAGTTCTGGGGCTGACAAAGGGCTGCTTTTCTCCTAAATCAAATTTCAGGTTCTGGGAATCCTTGGGATTTGATTAACAGGTTCACAGGGAGATGTCCCTAAGAGTACTCACAGGCCTGGCTGTGCTCCCGGGAGAGCAGATAGTTGGCCAGCGGCGGGGTGTATGTCAGGCATTGCAGGACAGCATTAAGGAAGCATGTGTTGCCCACATTGAGGAGTCCTGCTCCAGCACTCTGTCTTTGCTTCCAGACCATGCAAATCTTCTCTGGGGGAAAGAGGATCCTTTGTGGCGGAGTCATTCCCTCGGCAATGACTGCAGGGAAATTCCATTTGGAAAGAGATGAAATGAGGCACAAAGGCATATTTAAACAGTGAGGTCTCTACAGGAGCACTCAGGACCATCTGCTTCAACTGCCAACCCAACAACATCAGGGGAAGCTTAAACAGTGCCATTTAAATTTACTGTTTTGGAAAAATCCATTCCCCTGTTTACGTTGCTGAGAGTCCAACAAACCCACAATCTGATTTCTGGGCCGCAGGCTACCTTCCTTTCTCAGTAGAGTTCTAGACTGGGTTATCAGTGAAGCCATCCCTTTTCCTGATTGTAACTTGTTGAAAACAAGGAAATACTGAGCAGGGAAGGTAACCCAAAGGATGGCAGACCTCTCTACGAGCAATGGCAGCTTTCAAAGTCTTGTACCTAGTGTCAGAGGAGCGACAAAAGGTGTTTTCCTGGGTCTAATTGTAAACACGGGGGTCAGTTTGACTGTTCTCAGGAAACACCCCAGAGATCACTCTAGGTTGTGAGCACATCATTCTGGGATTTGACCCCCAGCCATGTCAGTTGTCTGTGGCAGTTCACAAAGTCCAAACCTGCTGGTGAAGCTATTACTCACAGGAGTCGTTCCCCGCTGTGGCCATTGCCTCTCTCAGGAAGAGAGTGCAATGCTTTAGATGACCAAGGATGTCTTTCTCTCCAGAAAGAGAACAGCACCAATCCCGTCACCTAGTTGCAAAGAAATTACTGTAGCTCACCGAAAGTATCAAAACTCTAAATAAACGCAGAACGGCATCCCCCACCAAGTCTTTCAGTGGTGCTCGTAACTGCTGCTGAGCTGCAGCTCACGCCCTTACGATCAGGCGCGGGGCACCAACTCACAGCGGGTTCAAAGGCCCTTTTGAAATGCTCCCATGGACGTTACCTTCTCTGAAGAGGCCCTGCTGCTCTCCTGACACTGCTTCAGCAACAGAGCCCTCTGGCTTTCCCACCTCCTGGGAGTGACCGTCTTTCAGCCACTACTTTAACTGCTGCCTTTGCTGCTCTCCTTTTTCTGCCTCCCTCCCTCCCGCAGCAATCAAGGTGGGCTGAGCCCATCCCCTCAGACTACAGTCACCTCCCTGCTTACCTATCCTAGGCTATGGAAAAAAAACCAAGAATCAGCAAACTGGAATTCTAGCCTAGGTCATACCTGGCCAGCCTCTAAAAGTTGTAACAGCTCAGCCTACAGCTAGGAAGGTATAAATCAGCCTCTACTTTTATCCCATATACCCTGCTCTATGATCTGGGCCAAAAGTCAAAGCATTACCTTTGAAAGAAGAGGAAAGTTGAGGAGAAATGGTCAGTAAACAATAAACCATCCAAAAAAGGCAGGCACACAAGTAGCAAAGGAAGGAGCTGAGTTATCCCGAAGGCCAACTCTGTCCAACTGATTTTCGTTGGCGCGCTCCTCAGGATACCGGATGGGTGCCACATCTCTGCCCCTTTGTGACATGGGGTCACATGGAACCCCATGGAACCACATGGAACCACATGGTTCTTGGGCACAGGAACCCACATGGCACGTCCGCCAGGTGGAAGCCACTGGACCTCCCCCCGTGCTGGTGGCAAAGGGCTCGTCATCCTCTGACAGAGCTCCCACACCTTCCCTGAGCCACATGGTCTGAGGAGTAAAAGCCTGCTCAGGGCTGTAACTGAGCCAGGTCACAGCTTTTCTGGCCCCCAAGACGCTGAGGGTTTCACTGCCACTTCTATCAGGGAGACTCTTAGCAAAGCACCTGGACTCTTATGGGTTCATTTCCAATTAATTTCATCTGCCCCCAGGGTACAACCATGGGCTGACCCTGAACTGGGACTGCCAAAGGAACCCTTCAGAGGCTGCGCTGGGAGGACCTTGGCTGGCTGCTGGCCCCCGCCCAGCTGCTGTCTTGTCCTCAAGCTCTGAAAACCTTCCTGGATGGCTTTTTAGCAGCTTCCCATTTACTCCTGCCGCTAGGGTTGGTTAGGTTTTGATCAGCTGCAGCTTTAGCCAGACTCCCACTCTGGATGGTGAGGGCACGCGCGTGTTAGGCGGAGCTATCCCCTGCACGTCCGGCGCCGAAATAAACAAATACCGGCTTAATAGCACCTGTGGCTGTTGAGTTTTACTACTGTTGCCTTTTCCTGGCATCAATGGATAGAGACAGTTTTGTCCCTGCTGCACTTGGCCTATGTTGTTTTGGGCTTGTTGGAAATCATAAAACTTTTCTAATTTTTTTAGTGTTCCTAATTAACTTTTTGATTAGTTGTTTTTAACACACATCAGAGGCGGTGCGTTCAGCCTTAAATCAACTTTAGCCAGCATGGAGTAAAAATTGTCATAAGCTCCTTTGGGAGAACACAGCCTGGGAAAAGTCCTAAAACTGTAAGTTTTGTTGAAGTTAACCCTGTTATGCTTCAGTGGAGAAAGCCTGTCAGAGAAAGATGTCCTGTTGAAGGAGGAGATCTGGAACACAAGATTTATGGACTACAAGGACCTTCTGCAGAAACCAGCAGCTAAAGAAGAAGACTAACAAAGGCTCAGCATTTGTGTCAGAAAATCCCTAGGGGAGGGAAAATATACAAAAAAGATTAAAGATATGAAGTTATTACAGTAGAAAGTGAGAAATTAATAACCAATCCCACATAGAATACTAATTAATGAAAGGGAGTGAGTGATGTAATTTGGAAGCAATGAACATTAATTCCTTTGTTTGCCAAATCTGTATAAATAGGTGAAAAGCGATGTCTTGCTGTCAGTACGGAGGCAGGATTTTTGTCAGCCACATGCACACGCAGGGCTGCAAATAAAAGTAATCCCTTGCTTTCTAACACTAAAAAGCCAATTTGTTAGAGGGTCCTATTTATCCCGACAGTTTCAGAGGTGTTTAGCAACAGGCAGTCCTCTGGACACCTGGTGTAACCTCTGCTCAGCAGGCAGATAGTGTTTCTCATGCGCCAAGGATGCAGCTGGTTGTTATTTAACAACACTTGACCTGGCTGGTTTGGCCCCTGCCTGGAATGGGGCATCAGGTTTTACTCAGTTCTTCTCAGGACAGGTGGTTTCACTCCTGCCCAGCTCAGCACAGTTCATATGGCTCCTGCTCCACTCCGAGGTGTTTCTTCTTTTAGACTTGGGGCATCCAGCTCGGGCATGACTTTGCTTGGATGGCTTTTTTCATCACGTCTTGCAGCAGCTGGTTTTATCCCTGTCATCCTTGGGGAGGCTCCTTGTATCCCTTACCCAGACAAAGTATCTGCATTTACTCCTGCATTACACCTCTCAGGTGACCTTTTTATGCCCCTGCCCTAACCTGATGTCCAGGTCCTGTATTACCGTCCCCCCAGCAGCACTTCAGGAGCTCTCTGATGAAGACAATCAACAATGGCACTCGTGAACAGTGCCTCTGCTCCTGCCTCCTGCTCATATGGGGGCATTTTAGGACATAAGCAGCTGTGCTCTGTGACCCAGCTGGTCCTACATGAGTCCCCTTTGCCCTCATCGTCAGTCCCTGAAGGTCCAGTGCGCCAGGAAGACCCCTTCTCCCCCTCCCTATCAGCCTTCCCATTTCCAGGCCCCAGGCCGACTCCTTTGCTCCTCACAGGCCTTGCAGGTCACAGGCACCTGCCTGCCAGGCTGGGATGGCCTCACAGCAGCACAGGGCAGCACAGCAGCACACAGAGCCCCATCTTAATACCAAACAGACTCTTCTCCCCTGAAAGGGCCACTCCTGTTCTGTTAACGTGTTTCAAGTCTAGATTAAGATTGTTATATTGACATGACAAACCAAGGATTAGGATGTGCCCTGGCCTGCAGAGTGATCAGGTCCAGGTGATCAGGCATCCTAAGCTGAGCTGTGCTGTACAATTCGGTGCTAAAGGGCTTACAAAATCTTGCTATGCTGGTGCTGCTTATAGAAATCTTGTGCTACTCAAATCATGGTGTTCTGGGTTATAGTGATCATACCATGATGTTAAAAAAAAAATGAAGCTTTAATTGTAACAATGTGTCATGGTTTGAGATAGCCCCCAAAAATCCAATTCCCTAGCTCCATCCCCCTCCCACATCTCAACCTAATGTGAGATGGGCTTTTCCAGACAAAACACACCAGACTCAAAGTGGGGGAAAGGGAATATATTACAATGACTGTACAAATAAATATAACATCACATTATACACATGATCACAACTATCTCTACCATGACATATAGTATTTACAATGGACCAGATCTCTTCTCCCCTCCAAATAAAAGTCCAGGAGGGAAAGAAGGACAGATCCCTTCCAGTCCTTAAGCAGCAGCATCTTCTGAGGCAGCAGTCTGTCTGTCTTCTCCACATGCAGCAGCTGATAGCTGGCTTTCTGCCAGCACTCACATGGGAGGTATCCAAACTCTCCCTCGGCCCCCTTGACACAGGCAAAGGGGTCTTCCGTGGGCTTCGTAACCCCAGACAAGGTTGTTTCACCACGTCATATCACGAGACACAGGGGGGTCTTCGTGACGTTCTGGTATCTCTTGCAGGGCCTCTGTGCCCTGTCTCTCAGGCTGCCACCGTGGCAGCAGTGCAAGGGGGGAGCCAAGGTCAACTCCCCCCGCATTCCATCTGGCCATCCCGGTCCAGCTCCGGGACGCCCTGAGCTTCTCAGCTCCTCTCTCTCCGGTGCTGCATGTCTAAAACTCTTCTCCTTAATAGGAGTCCATGTACCTCTTTTCCAAGAGGGATCTCAAAGGAGTTTTGGGGGGCTGGTACAGTCTTACCCCAAACTCTGTCTCTCAGCTCCTGGCTCTCTTTCTCCCGGCTCTGTCTTCCAGGAGTCTTCTCTGCGGTGCTGCATGTTGCTTCTGCTGCTCCTTCAGTTCAGGTCCTTATCTCTGGCTCTCTGCCACTGTTTCTCTGGTCAGTCCCGGCTGCTGCTCTGTGCCCATGGAGAAAAAAACATCTCCCAGCATAACTACAGGCACCTAGCCCAGCTTTATGCTGTTCCAGGTTCCTGCAGCCCCCCAGCCAGGGCTGGGAGGCCCCAGAGGGCCCAAGGGGCTTAGAGCCCCTTCCTCGTGGCTCTACAACATGGCCACCTCTCCTACAACAACCAAAAACTACAACTCATCTCTTCCGGTCTGGTTGTGATATGTTTACATTTCTGCAGGAGCGCCCATTGGGCAGAACTTCAAAATTTCCAAGGGTTTCCACCCCTTGGGGTCTACCACTTCTCTTAGCCTCTGGGGGAAAACAAAGTCCAAACCACTACACTACCACAATTGTATGAAATTAAAGGGTTACCCAAAGATATACAACTAGAGATTCAACAGTGTAATAGTTATGAGGAGTATATCCAATTACTGAATTCGCTGTATTATTTTTCATTAAGAGGCTTTGGTATAGAGTATTGCTTTGCATGCAAAGAACCAGGTTGCTTGGCCTTGATTGCTTTTAGATGTAAGACTTGTGGAAGCAATTGGTGGCTTGGGCAAATTAATTTGTTTGGTATTTGGTGCAGAAAGTGTTCTTTTACATTATCATTACAGTCATACACACGTGAATTAGAGCAAACAACAGGTTTACCAATAGCTGAAGCATTACAATTATTTGAAGCTGAAGAACAAGGGATATTAGCTGGTTTGCGCTGGGACACTAATTATATTATAAAAAGACTGAGTATAATCAAAGGTACAAAAATAATAGCAAGCAGGTGTAAGAAGAACACACCTTTGACAACAATATACCCTGGTGGTCCCTTTGAAGGCGATCCACAACAATATCTAGATTATTGTATAGAGGCACATGGTCAAAGATGATGATTTCTTTATGGTTTTGGATTTTGAAAATAATTCTGATAACACAAGGACATCCCAGTATCCCTGTTGGGCCCAGAGAAAACATTTGGGTAACATTTGCCAACCAAACAGGTCAATTGGACTTCTGTCTAAGTTTAGCCTCAGCGTCAGATCCTTTTCAAACGTGTCTTATTGACATTCCTTACCTTGATACAAATGATTTTGCAGGATGGGTTAGCTCTAATCATAACAAAACCGAGGTGGAATTAGCCTGCAATGTAACAAAAGAACGCACAAACGGCACCAAAGGCATGACATCTCTTTTGTTAGTGACTAGTCTAAACAGGACCATGACAGATAGCCCCAGTGAGTTACAATTATTTGGAGCTGTGTATGGAAATGACTCTTGCTTTAGACTCAATATGAATAAGGAAAAGACCTTTCTACAATGGCAACAAACAATTGGGAATGTATCCACTACGAACATAACAGCACAGAACCCTCCATACAAGAATGTAACCTGGTGCAAAGGCTATGTCAAAAACGTGTCAGTCAGTGTGACAAAGCCAAAATATTTACCACCTGGTTATTTCTTAATTTGTGGTAATAGAGCATGGTCTGGCATTCCTAAATACCCCATTGGTGGACCATGTTACTTTGGGAAAATTGACTATGTTTACACCCACTATGAGACAAATAACGCAGTTGAAAAGGAGAAATATTTGGAACAAACAAGACACTGAATTTGATAAGTATTGTAAATCAGTAGAAAACCAACCCATCGAATTTTGGTCACCTACAGCAAACTTCTTTGCATCCCTATTTGCCCCCGTTGGAGCAAAAAAGAGTCTAGTTCTTGTCCAAAGAACAGCTTGTTGGGCAAGGAATCAAATGAATAGAACCTCAAAAATTCTAGGGGAATTGGCTCATGACTTTGATGAAATAAGACATGCTGTTTTACAGAACAGAGCAGCTATAGATTTTCTATTGCTGGCTCAGGGGCATGGATGTGAGGAATTTGAAGGCATGTGTTGTATGAATCTTTCTGATCACTCTCAGTCCATCTACCAAAAACTAAAGGAAATGCAAGGTCATTTGGATGACTCTAAAATCCAAAAGGATCCTATTAGAGAATGGTTAGCAAAGTTAGGTTTAGGACCATGGCTTGCTGAAATCACTAAACAAGCTATTTCACTTTTGCTGATATTGTTGGCTGCTTTATGCATCGTTCCTTGTATTTTTAAGTGTATACAGAACATGCTAACGAAGGCGTGTGTGTGTGACCAGGTGTGTGTGTGACCCCCCAGGTGTGTGTGTGACCCCCAGGTGTGTGTGTGACCCCTCCAGGTGTGTGTGTGTGACCCCCCAGGTTTGTGTGAGACCCCCAGGTGTGTGTGTGTGACCCCCAGGTGTGTGTGTGTGTGTGACCCCCCAGGTGTGTGTGTGACTCCCCAGGTGTGTGTGTGTGACCCCCAGGTGTGTGTGTGACCCCTCCAGGTGTGTGTGTGTGATCCCCAGGTGTGTGTGTGTGACCCCCACCGTCTTGGCTGTTGGGAGCTTGTTAGCAGGCCCAAATTTCTTAGTTAACTCTTTTGGGCCTGGCCTCCTGTTTCACCAGGGACGCAGCCCAGGCCCGGGTGTTCCCATTCCCATTCCACGTGTTTACATTCCTGTTCCAGGTGTTCCCATCCCATTCTAGTTGTTCCCATTCCCATTCCAGGTGTTCCCATTCCCATTCCACATGTTCCAATTCCCTTTCCAGGTGTTCCATCCCATTCTAGGTGTCCCCATTCCCATTCCTATTGTCCCTCCTCCCATTCCTGGTGTTCCCATCCCACTTCTGTTTTCCCCATTCCCAGTTCTTGGTGTTCCCATTCCCATTCCAACTATCTCCATTCCCATTCCTATTGTCCCCATTCCCATTCCAGGTGTTCCCATCCCACCTCTGTTTTCCCTATTCCCATTCCAGGTGTCTCCATTCCCATTCCAGGTGTCCCCATTCCCATTCCTGGTGTCCTCAATCTGCTCCCAATGTTCCCATTCCCATTCCAGGTGTCCTCATTCCAATTCCAGGTGTTCCCATTCCCATTCCTGGTGTCCCCAACCTGCTCACAATGTTCCCATTCCCATTCCCAACCCAGGTGTCCCCATTCCCATTCCTGATGTCCCCATTCCCATTCCAGGTGTCTCCATTCCCATTCCAGGTGTTCCCATTCCTGGTGTCCCCGTATCAACTACAGGTGTTCCCATTCCCATTCCACGTGTCCCCATTCCCATTCCTGCTGCCCCCATTCCCATTCCTGGTGTCCCCAGTCTGCTCCCAATGTCCCCATTCCCATTCCTGGTGTTCCCATTTCCATTCCTGGTGTTCCTATCCCATTGCTATTGTCCCCATCCCATTCCTTATGTCCCCATTCCCATTCCAGGTGTTCTCATTCCCATTCCAGGTGTTCCTATTCCCATTCCATGTGTTCCATCTCCCTTTCCAGGTGTTCCATCCCATTTTAGGTGTCCCCATTCCCATTCCTATTGTCCCTCCTCCCATTCCTGATGTTCCCATCCCACTTCTGTTTTCCCCATTCCCAGTTCTTGGTGTTCCCATTCCAGGGGTCTCCATTCCCATTCCTATTGTCCCCATTCCCATTCCAGGTGTTCCCATCCCACCTCTGTTTTCCCTATTCCCATTCCAGGTGTTCCCATTCCAATTCCAGGTGTCCCATTCCAAGTCATGGTGTCCTCAATCTGCTCCCAATGTTCCCGTTCCCATTCCAGGTGTTCTCATCCCAGTTCCTGTTGTATCCATTCCAATTCCTGGTGTACCCATTCCCATTCCTGTGTCCCTAACCTGCTCCCAGTGTCTCCATCCCTCTCCCCGGTGTCCCCATTCCCAATCCAGGTGCCCCCATTCCCAGTTCCTGATGTCTTCATTCCCATTCCTGTTGTTCCCAGTCTGCTCCCAATGTTCCCATTCCAGGTGTTCCCATTCACATTCCAGGTGTTCCCATTCCCATTCTCCCTGTCCCCATTCCCATTCCTTGTTCCAAGGGAGGAACTGCCAGATGCCGGAGGAGGAGCCAGAATTTATTGCCCAAAGCAGGAGATTTTCACACCAAAATTAACCCCCGGTGATGTCACCACTGTCCTTGTGATGTCACCAATGTCCCTGTGATGTCACCGCTGTCCCTGTGATGTCACTAATGTCCCTGTGATGTCACCAATGTCCCCGTGATGTCATCGATGTCTCTGTGATGTCAACACTGTCATTTCCCCTGCTGGTTTACCTTAAAACCAGCACACCAGGTCTGTGCCCAACGGGGGTCCCTGTGGATCATCCAACGCGGGTCCTCCCATGGCTGATGGAGTTGGAGCAGCGGCCGAAGCTCTTCCCGCAGTCGGGGCACTCGGGGCTTCTCTTACCGGTGGGTCCGTTGGTGGGAGGTCAAGGAAGAGCTCTGCCTGAAGCTCTTCCCACACTCCCCACAGTGGAAGGGCCTCTCCCTGATGTGGATGCGACGGTGGGTGTAGAGGGTGGAGCTGTCCCACATTCCCTACACGTGTAGGGCTGTTCCCCAGTGGGGATGTGCTGGTGGTTGAGCAGCTTGGTGCTTGTGCTGAAGCTCTTCCCACATTCCAAGCACTTGTAGGGCCATTCCCTGGTGTGGATGCAACGGTGTTTGCAAAGGCTGGAGCTGTCCCTGAAGCTCTTCCCACACTCCGCACACATGTAGGGCCTTCCCCACTGTGGATCATCTGGTGTTGGAGCAGGTGGGAGCTCTGACTGAAGCTCTTCCCACACTCCCCACACGTGTAGGGTCTTTCCCCACTGTGGATCATCTGGTGTCGGAGCAGGTGGGAGAGGAGAGTGAAGCTCTTTCCACATTCCCCACAAGTGTAGGGCCGTTCCCCACTGTGGATGTGACGGTGGGTGCGGAGGGTGGAGCTCTGCCTGAAGCTCTTCCCACACTCCCCACATGTGTAGGGCCTTTCCCCACTGTGGATCATCTGGTGGCTGAGGAGGTGGGAGCTCCGTTTGAAGCTCTTCCCACACTCCCCACACGTGTAGGGACGTTCCCCACTGTCGATGCAATGGTGGTTGCGGAGGTCAGTGCTCTTGCTGAAGCTCTTCCCACATTCCAAACACCTGAAGGGCTTTTCCCTGCTGGGAGGCTGCTCAGGGACCACCAGCTCGCAGCTCCGCCTCAAGCTCCGGCCGCCTTCCCGGCACACGCTGGCTCTTTCCTCCTCACAGCCCCCTGGGCTGGCTTTGCAGCCCCTCCTGCGGGGGCATCTCCGGCCCTTTTCCTCCCCGCTGCCTTCCTGCGCCGGGGAGCCCTTCAAAACGGCCTCTCCCACCAGGCTCTGCCACCGGGATTTGTCCTCCGCGCTCTCCGGCCTCACCTCGGGGCCTGGGGCAGGAAGCAACAAGGACACGCTGGGGATTTGCCTCCGGCCCACAGGGAAGCCCAAGAACATCCCCCCAACTCCAGCCCCAGCAGGACGGCCACAAAAGACAAAAGACCAACCCAAAGGGGCACTGACTTCCTCCTCACCTGCCTGGGGGGCCCGCGGTATCTTCCTCTTCCTCACAGCCTCCTCCTCCATCCGCCCAAGCTTTGGGAAGCAGAAATCCTGATGGGGGGGAAAAAAGGGGGTGAGTGTGTTGCCCAAGTCCAGCTCTAGGACTGACCGGGCATCCTGTGTCCCTGAAAACCTCTAAAACACCAACATTCAGCCCAGAAAAAAAGAAAAGAACAAGATTTGGGAAAAAAACCCCACACAAACTGCCCGCAAATTTACAAAAGATCAGGAGTCAGCAAAAAAAATACTCCAAAATGTGAACATTCATCTCAAAAAAACCCTCCCAGAAGTTCTCCCCTCTCTGCTCTCTGCACCTTTACCTTCTGGGCTCTCCCCTCTCTGGGCTGCTGGGGGTCCCGCTTAGGGATGCCGGAGCTTTTGGAGGTCCCAGGCGTCCCTTCTCCCCTCACTCTCTGTTTCAGGCGGCTGGGTTCCCAGACATTCCCCCTCTCCGCCTTTTCCACTTTCTTGGCCCGGGGATCCCAGGGGTCCCCACTACCCAGGCTCCCCCTTCTCTGGGACCCCCTTGCAGCCTCCCGGTGCTCCCGGGGCTCCTCCCTCTCCCTGCTCCCCCCCCACCAGAATTCCAGGGGTCCCCCAGCTCCGGGATCGCCCCTCTCCGCTCTCCTCACTCCGCGGTTACCGGGGTTCCCCCCCGGCTCTCACAGGGGGCCCCCAAACCGCTCTCGCCCCCCCCGCCATTGCCGAGCGACCGCCAGGACCTTTTGGCTGCTCTTCTTCGTGTTCCCGCTCGGCTCCTCCCTCGGCTGGGCCGCCGCTTTTGGTGGGTTTCCTCCTCTGGGATCCGCCCCCTGCAGCCCTTCCCCCCATGGCCAAGCCCCCTTTGGGCCCCCCTTGGGCCCCCCTTGGGCCCCCCTTGCCCAATAAGTCTGATTATACAGACAAGCAATTGGTTTGAATCCACAAAACCCAAATGTAGAACCCAGTACCCTGGGCCATGAACAAAGTGGTGTTCCTTGGGCCCCC
Source organism: Pseudopipra pipra (assembly GCF_036250125.1). Classification (NCBI taxonomy): domain Eukaryota; kingdom Metazoa; phylum Chordata; class Aves; order Passeriformes; family Pipridae; genus Pseudopipra; species Pseudopipra pipra. Next base: position 400,270 of record NC_087580.1, read on the forward strand.
CCCGAGTCCAAAATAAAGGGAGAGGGGAAAAAAACCTGCTGGTGGGAGAGCTGTTGCAGTCTGGTCAAAAGTGGGGATTGCAGTCCAGTTGAGGGTGGTGGTCTCAGGCTGGTTGAGAGCGGTGAGCTGCAGTCCTCCTCTGGATCCCACGAGTGGTAAAAAGGTTCCGAAACTCCAGGTTTATATATTCTCCAGTTCAGGCAGGAATGCCCAGTCCTCCCCTCAGAGCGGGGAATTCCATAAAAGGCTATGAGGATGCTCAGTCCATAAAAGGCTATGAGGGTGCTCAGGACATCCCCCCCACCTTGCAGGCCTCTCCTGACAACAGTTCCTGGGAAAATGGCATGGAAGGCCATAGAATCCACAGTTTTGGGCTACACCCATCCAGTGAGGAATCGGTCCCAGCTGTTCTAACTAGGACACTGTGTCCCTCATCGCTGCCATCATCATCATCATCGGCCTCGTGGCAGTCGGTGTCTGGAAGCTCCGATCCGGTAACTCCCGGGATGGGGGTCGGGAAGGGGCACGGATCCGCCCGGCAGCATTCCGGGGATCCTGTGCCACGGGTGCTGATCCCGCTTTCTTTCCATAGGGAAGAGGGAGGGGAATGGATACGACCCCGCGCCCACCGGTGAGTCCCAGCAGCGTGTGTGGATCCAGATCCTCTGGGCAGGGATCCCAGGATGGATGCCGGGATTCCAGAGGGGAATGGGGGCCTAATGGTTGGAGCAGGATTGGAAGGGGATTCCAGCTCAGGGCAGGATTCCAGAGTGGGATCAGGTGGAATTGGGGACTGGGATCAGGGCTGGATTCTGGAGTGGGATTGGGATGGGATGGATGGAGTTGGATTGGGGTGAGATGGACAGAGCAGGATAAGATGGGATTTTGGAGCAGTTCCTACTCTCCCTGGGCTCCACAGCTGGCTCCATACCCTGGGATGGGAACAGGGACATGGTGACTCCTTTCCCCGCTCTCATCCCAGCAGGAATCACAGCCTGAGCGATCCCGGAGCTGGATCCGCCCCTTCCCTCTCCCTGTGGAAAGGCAGGAGCTGCTGGCAGAGCTCATCCCGCTGCTCCCACCCAGCCCACCCCCCTGCGGCTCTTCCCGATGGATCAACTTCCTGCTTTTTCCCGTGTGAAACCCAGGACCACAATTATTCCTGAGGCTTTAATTTGGGTGTGAAGATCTCCTGCTTTGGGCAATAAATCCTGGCTCCGTCCTCCGGCATCTGGCAGTTCCTCTGTGGGAACCAGGAATAGGAATGGGGACAGGGGGGACTGGGATGGGGACATTGGGGACTGGGATGGGGACACTGGGAGCAGGTTGGGGACAGCAGGAATGGGAATGGGAACTCCAGGAATGGGAATGGGGACACTGGGAGCAGGTTGGAGTCACCAGGATTGGGAATGGGGACATGGGAGACCAGGATAGGGATAGTGGGGACAGGAACGGGGACACTGGGAGCAGGTTGGCACAGCAGGAAGTGGGAATGGGGAGAGGGATGGGAACCCCAGGAATTGAAATGGGGAGAGGGATGGGAACCCCAGGAATAGGGATGGGAATGGGGACAGGGATGGGAACCCCAGGATTGGAATGGGGACAGGAATGGGAACGTGTCTCTGCAGGAGTTGGTTCTATACAAAGGTCGGTCCCTGGCTTGAGGCCATGGGAAGCCCCTTCTTTGGGAATGTCTGGGAAGCAGGTGTCAGAGGTTTGAAAAGAGGGGTTGGAATTGTTTCCCAGTGTCCCCCCCATTCCCATCTGTGTCTCCCGGGATGGGGTGGGTTGGAGCGGAGCCGCAGGCGCTGGGCAGGGGCAGTGGGGAGAGGGCGGCTCTCGGGGACACCGCGGTGGCCGCGGGGAGGGCGGGGGGTCCTTTGTTCGGGGGCTTTTGGGGTTTGTCCGGGACCGGACAGAGCGGGAGCTGATTTTGGCCACCTTGTTCTCTTTTCCTGAGAGGAAGTTTTTTCCCCACAGGACACCTTGTGGAGAGCAACCGAGAGAGAGAGAGAGAGAGAGAGAGAGAGAGAGAGAGAGAGAGAGAGAGCCCGACCCATCTGGGAGCGAGGTGTTCAGCTTTGGGGTCTGCCCCTGGGAACAGGGACTCCGTCACTGCTGGCTGCGAGCACACGGGGCAGCGAGAACTTTGAACTGCCGGGACAGTTTCTCTCCCCCACCTCGGGATTTGGGACTTTGTTTTGTTTCTTCTGAAAGTTTTTGGTTGCACCATTTGCTGTTTATTCAGATTTTCTTAATAAAAGGTTTCTTCTTTTCCACACTTCCACCTGAAGTCTCTTAATTTCTAGCCTCTGGAAACCAAAGAACCAAGGCCCCACCATGTGACAGTTCAACCCCACCCCTGTGCCATGGGCTCCTTTGTGATGTCACAGCCTGTCTTCTCCATTCTGGAATAACCCCTGGAAACCAAAGAACCAACACCTCACACCCCCACAGTGCAGCCCCACCTGTCTGCCACGGGACTCTTTGGGATGTCACGGCCTTTCCCCCAGGAAAGAAAGCCTGGAACCTTCGGGTTTCAGATGCAGTTGGGGGGCCACCCTGGGCACTCCATGGGCAGCAAGAACTTTCTGTCCTGGCCCTTTTTATCCGGCAGGAATCTTCAGCTGTGTTCAGTTTGGGCAGTCAGACTGGCAATTTCAGCGCAGGGCTCCTGCAAGTGAACGACAGCCCTTCCCTCCAGGAAAGAAACCCCTTACCCTTGGTCTCTTCTCCTGTTCCCTAAAACACAACCTGCAGGGAAGCTTTCTGGGATCTCTTCTCTTGGGAATTGGGAAGATAGACCCACTCCCATGTTTAACACCTCAGGCAAAACCACCCTTTGAACACCTTTCCCAACCCTCCCCAACCTTTCCCAAAGCCCAGATTTTACAGGTGTCCTGTAATTATGGCCCAATCTCACCCAAGCCCACAAACCATGACAGAAACCTCTCAACCTCACGCTGCGTCCTTCCCATTGCTGTGCCTTATGTGCAGGCAAAAGGCCTTAAAATCAAGGACCCAAAATTCATGGCCTGTTCTTTTTCCCAGAAAAGAAGGTGTGGTGAACTCTCCAGACCAGGGAATTGGAAGATCTCCCCAAAACTCCTTTGGTACACGCTGCAGGGCCAACGATTCCTCTGCTCTGCCCTGTCGGCGCTGCTTTGTCTCATCTGGGTCCCCAGAAACTGTCAGCGAAAGCCGGGGAATAAAATCTCTGAGCAGTTGGTTGGGTTCCAGAGGTGACCCTACTTCATTCAGTGCTGAAGGGACACAGCAATTGCTCTCTAACACATGTACATCAGTTCTCAAAACTCTTAACAATTTCTACATTTTAGCAGACAAAGGAATTCCTGTCCATTGGCTTACCAGTTCTCTGCAGGAATTCTTATTCTCTCTTCTATTGGCTCTCGATTTCTCACTTTGCATGATGCTTAGTCCACAGTTTTTGTCCTTTTCTTGTCTTTTCCCTAGATAGGGAGAGCGTCAGTAACTGTCTGTGTTAGTTTTGTCTTTGTCTCTGGTTTCTCTAAGGGTCTTAGTGGTTTAGAAATTCTGCTTTCTTGGTGTCCAGGTCTCAAAAATAGATTTCTCTGCCAGGTCTCTGACCACTGAAATATGGCAGCCTTAAGCTTTTACTTTGTTTTTCTAACAAATGGCCATGGGTCAGAACTTGTCCATCATCCATTGTCTGTTGCCCCCATTCAATCTCCTGCCAGCAGTTTCTCCCCACTGCTGGGTGGGCTCCTTTGTCAAGCACTAGAACTTGTTGGGTAACAGGCCCAGTCCTGTTGCCTATTTTTCGTGGGGATCTGCAGGAGGGCATTGAGTCTTCCATGAGCAAATTGGCAGAGGACCCCAAGCTGGCTTGCAGTGTGGATGTGCTGGAGGGCAGGAAGGCTGTGCAGAGGGACCTGGCCAGGCTGGACCTCTGGGCCGAGCCCGTGGGCATGAGGTTCAAGAGTGCCTTTGGTGCCTTTGGGGCCTCTGGCCACAAGAACCCCCTGCAGCTCCAGGCCGGGGGCAGAGGAGCTGCAAAGGGTCCCCGTGGGAGAGGCCCTGGGGGTGCTGGTGGACAGAGGCTGAACCTGAGCCAGCGGGTGCCCGGGTGGGCAAGAAGGCCAAGGGCAGGCTGGCCTGGATCAGAAAGAGTGTGGCAGCAGGAGCAGGGCAGTGATGCTTCTGCTGGACTGGGCACTGGTGAGGCCACCCCTGGAGTGCTGTGTCCAGCTCTGGGCCCCTCAATTCAGGGAGAACCTTGAGGGGCTGGAGTGGGTGGAGAGCAGGGCAATGGAGCTGGGCAAGGGTCTGCAGTGCATGGCCTGTGAGGAGCAGCTGAGGGAGCTGGGCTTCTCCAACCTGGAGAAGAGGAGGCTCGGGGCTGACCTTCTCCCTGTCCACAACTTCCTGACAGGAAGCTGGAGCCAGGTGGGGGTCAGCCCCTTCTCCGAGGCAACAGGCGACAGGACAAGAGGACACGAGGACCTGCCTGTCAGGGGCTGTTTGTCAGGGACAGGAGCAGGACTTTTTGGAGAGAAACAGGGATTAGGTATTGAAATGGGCTGCCCAGGGAGGTGGTGGAGTCAGTGTCCCTGGAGGTGTTTAAGCAAAGACTGGCCATGGCACTGAGTGCCGTGGTCTGCTTGACGTGCTGGGGATGGGGCGTAGGCTGGACGCTGGTTGATCTCACAAGTCTCTGCCAAGCTCATGGACTCTGGGCTTCTGTGCCACCCCAGCCTTTGGGGACAGCGTGCTGGTGGCTCCGAGGCTCCGTCCTTGCCTTGCCTTGCCCATCTCCTTGGCTGCCAGGCAAGGGCCTTGTGACATCACAGCCTCTGTGGAACAGCGCAGTGGCTGAAAACTGTCAGGGCTGCGTCCCCGTGCCCAGAGCCTGGGCAGAAGTCGGCTGGCAGGGACGGGGCAGAGACTCGTGCAGAGGTGTCAGCTCGTCCCGCAGCAGCACGATGCCAGCCAGGGCATCTCCTGGCTCCTCAGGCTCTCGGTGCTCCTGCTCTTGCCTGGCCCACTCGAGTCTTGCAGCCGTGCCACAGGTGCCATTGCTGAGAACCGGGGTTTTCCTTGGATGGCCCCTTGCCAGAAAAGGCAGGCAGGAGAGGCTGGGAGAGAGGGGAAGGAGGGGGGGTCAGGAGCTGGGATGGGGCCAGCGGGTTGTGAGCCCGAAGCCAGCAAGGCCTTGGGCCCACACGGTGTCAGGGGAGGACTGAGAGCCCCCAGGGAGGAGGAAAGCTGGGCAGGCCCCAAGGCTGCTGGGCCTCTTCCTTGCAACCCTTTGGCCAAGGCCTTCGAAGCAGAGGTGGGGCTCAGCCCTGCCCAGCAATGGGGCACAGGCTGAGCCCCAGGGACACAGAGCCAGGCGGCCTGAGCTCTTCTTCCTGCAGCGTCTGCCTGGGGCAGCCCAGCCAGGCCTGAGTCTCTGCAGGAGAGGCCAAGCCCAGCCAGAGAGGGCTCAGCCTCTGAGGCTGCACTCACTGCAAAGGGAACAAAACATTGGCCCAGAGGACATCCTGCCCCCAGATGGAGAACTGGAAAGGTCAAGAATAAAAAAGTCACCCCCCTCCATTAGTCAAGAAATGTTCAGACCTCTTTCCTAAAAGCATCCAGGACTCGGGTCACCAGTTTTCTCTCGGACAAGGCTTTGCAGAGGCTGCTTGGGAAAGGGAAGCCCTGGGGCCCAGTGCAGATGGGTGAGGCTGCACTCTGGGGGGTCAGCCTTTGGCTCTTGGCTTCCAGGGGGCCACCAGGAGTCAGTGAGCCGGGCTGGGGACGAGGGGCAGGACTGGCTGGGATTGCCTCTGGGGCCTGGCCAGAAAATGGAAGTGTCCCCATGGGGGCAGCTGGAAAGGCCCAGGAAGGAACTGCTGCCCCAGCGCAGGCTGTGGCAGTGGGGAGTGTGCAGGGGGAGGAGGCTGGGCCAGAGCAGGGCTGGGCAAGAACGGCCAAGCCGCGGGTGGGTTCTCCCCCGGCCCCCAGGGCCCAGCCCCTGATGGGAGGGCCTTGGGCAGGGCCTGGGGCGACTGCAGGAACCTCCGAGGCAGCCCAAGGGCCCTGCTTTTGGCAGCTGGGTGACAGGCCCAGCTCTCTGCAAGAGAAGTTGAGGGCTCTGAGGCAGAGAGGGGATTAGAGCCGGGTCCAGGCTTGGAATTGCCGGGAGGGGAAAGGGATGTCTAAGAACAAGTCCCTCAGGAGAGGGAAGCAGAGAGGCTGTGTTTTGACCCCAGCACAAGGGTCTGGCAGGGCAGAGCAGAGAATATCCCCCACGTGAGATTGTTGTGCATCCCTCCTTGCAGTTCTGACAGGCACTTCTCTTCAAAGGTCGTTCTGTGAGCATCTTCTTGTTCTTTCAAGGTGTAATGCAAGCGGTGGGGGGGCCTTGGGCACCGGGAGGGACGATGAGCAAGGTGGGCATTTCCTGCCAGTCTGAATCAGATGTTAATTCTGGTGGGCTGTATCTATGGTGAATCTGAGCACATCCCTTGGCATTTGGGTTTTTTTTCCGGGTGGTTCGCAACCTGAGAAGCATCAGCAGAATGGGAAGGAGGTCCCTGCAGTAAGAGGTCAGTGTAAAGGAAGCTGAGAGGGGAGCTTTGGTGAGAATGTTGCCCTCTGAGGGGATCCGTCAGTGTGTGCCTTCCCTGGGGGATTTCTTTGCAGTGGCCGTGCGTATTGCCAGGGGAGCAGAGCCACAGGCCCAGGAGCCGAGCGACAAGGTCAGGTACTCTTGTGCTGGCCTGGTGGGCAAGGGCAGGGTATTGCAGGGCTCAGCAATGAAGCATTTCCCTCTTCTCTTTGGAGGGGCCGTCCCGGTAGACTTTGGAAAGAGAAGAGCATTGCAGGTGAGTCGGGGAGGTAGCGAGGAGGAGCAGGGGCCCAGGGAACTTTCAGAAATGCCACAGAACATTTTCTTTCCCTCTTCCAGGTGTGCCATGCAGGGATAGCCGCAGGCTGCGACTCTGGGCGGAGCCAGGGACTGGAGGACCTCGGAGCACTTAGGAGATGCTGAGTGGCGGAATGGTTGGGGTTTGGCCGATGTGCTGCTAAAGTCCTGCACTGATTTTGGTTGTATTTCTGGGACCTGAAAAAGAGAATAACCCAGCGACTGCAGCAACCTCTGAGTCAGCCAAAGGGATGATGGATTGACAGGCCCAGCTCTCTGAAAGATAAGTCGAGGGCTCTGAGCCAGAGAGGGGATGAGAGCCGGGTACAGGCTTGGGAATTGCCAGGAGGGCTTTTGAAAGGAGCGCAGGGGAAAGGGATGTCTAATAACAAGTCCCTCAGGAGAGGGAAGCAGAGAGGCTGAGTTTTGACCCCAGCACTAGGGTGTGCAGGGCAGAACAGAGAATATGCCCACATAAGATTCTTGTGCGTCCGTCTTTGCAGTTCTGACAGGCACTTCTTGTCACAGCCTGTCCTCTCCATTCCAGAATGGGCCCTGGCAACCAAAGAACCAACGCCCTACAACCCCAAAGTGAAGCCCCACCTTTTTGCCAAGGGCCTTCTTGTGATGTCACGGCCTAGCCCCTCCATTCCAGAATGGCTGCTGGAAACCAAAAAAACAATGTCTCACAGCCCCTAGTGCAGCCCAACCCCTGTGCCATGGGCCCCTTTGTGATGTCATGGTCTGTCCTCTCCATTCTGGAATAGCCCCTGGCAACCAAAGAACCAACACCTCACACCCCCACAGTGCAGCCCCACCCGTCTGCCACGAGACTCTTTGGGATGTCACGGCCTTTCCCCCAGGAAAGAAAGCCTGGAACCTTCGGGTTTCATATGCAGTTGGGGGCCACCCTGGGCACTCCATGGGCAGCAAGAACTTTCTGTCCTGGCCCTTTTTATCCGGCAGGAATCTTCAGCTGTGTTCAGTTTGGGCAGTCAGACTGGCAATTTCAGCGCAGGGCTCCTGAAAGTGAACGACAGCCCTTCCCTCCAGGAAAGAAACCCCTTACCCTCGGTCTCTTCTCCTGTCCCTTAAAACACAACCTGCAGGGGAGCTTTCTGGGATCTCTTCTCTTGGGAATTGGGAAGATAGACCCACTCCCATGTTTAACACCTCAGGCAAAACCACCCTTTGAACACCTTTCCCAACCCTCCCCAACCTTTCCCAAAGCCCAGATTTTACAGGTGTCCTGTAATTATGGCCCAATCTCACCCAAGCCCACAAACCATGACAGAAACCTCTCAGCCTCACGCTGCGTCCTTCCCATCGGTGTGCATTATGTGCAGGCAAAAGGCCTTAAAATCAAGGACCCAAAATTCATGGCCTGTTCTTTTTCCCAGAAAAGAAGGTGTGGTGAACTCTCCAGACCAGGGAATTGGAAGATCTCCCCAAAACTCCTTTGGTACACGCTGCAGGGCCAACGATTCCTCTGCTCTGCCCTGTCGGCGCTGCTTTGTCTCATCTGGGTCCCCAGAAACTGTCAGCGAAAGCCGGGGAATAAAATCTCTGAGCAGTTGGTTGGGTTCCAGAGGTGACCCTACTTCATTCAGTGCTGAAGGGACACAGCAATTGCTCTCTAACACATGTACATCAGTTCTCAAAACTCTTAACAATTTCTACATTTTAGCAGACAAAGGAATTCCTGTCCATTGGCTTACCAGTTCTCTGCAGGAATTCTTATTCTCTCTTCTATTGGCTCTCGATTTCTCACTTTGCATGATGCTTAGTCCACAGTTTTTGTCCTTTTCTTGTCTTTTCCCTAGATAGGGAGAGCGTCAGTAACTGTCTGTGTTAGTTTTGTCTTTGTCTCTGGTTTCTCTAAGGGTCTTAGTGGTTTAGAAATTCTGCTTTCTTGGTGTCCAGGTCTCAAAAATAGATTTCTCTGCCAGGTCTCTGACCACTGAAATATGGCAGCCTTAAGCTTTTACTTTGTTTTTCTAACAAATGGCCATGGCCCAGAACTTGTCCATCATCCATTGTCTGTTGCCCCCATTCAATCTCCTGCCAGCAGTTTCTCCCCACTGCTGGGTGGGCTCCTTTGTCAAGCACTAGAACTTGTTGGGGAACAGGCCCAGTCCTGTTGCCTATTTTTCGTGGGGATCTGCAGGAGGGCATTGAGTCTTCCAGGAGCAAATTGGCAGAGGACCCCAAGCTGGCTTGCAGTGTGGATGTGCTGGAGGGCAGGAAGGCTGTGCAGAGGGACCTGGCCAGGCTGGACCTCTGGGCCGAGCCCGTGGGCATGAGGTTCAAGAGTGCCTTTGGTGCCTTTGGGGCCTCTGGCCACAAGAACCCCCTGCAGCTCCAGGCCGGGGGCAGAGGAGCTGCAAAGGGTCCCCGTGGGAGAGGCCCTGGGGGTGCTGGTGGACAGTGGCTGAACCTGAGCCAGCGGGTGCCTGGGTGGGCAAGAAGGCCAAGGGCAGGCTGGCCTGGATCAGAAAGAGTGTGGCAGCAGGAGCAGGGCAGTGATGCTTCTGCTGGACTGGGCACTGGTGAGGCCACCCCTGGAGTGCTGTGTCCAGCTCTGGGCCCCTCAATTCAGGGAGAACCTTGAGGGGCTGGAGTGGGTGGAGAGCAGGGCAATGGAGCTGGGCAAGGGTCTGCAGTGCATGGCCTGTGAGGAGCAGCTGAGGGAGCTGGGCTTCTCCAACCTGGAGAAGAGGAGGCTCGGGGCTGACCTTCTCCCTGTCCACAACTTCCTGACAGGAGGCTGGAGCCAGGTGGGGGTCAGCCCCTTCTCCGAGGCAACAGGCGACAGGACAAGAGGACACGAGGACCTGCCTGTCAGGGGCTGTTTGTCAGGGACAGGAGCAGGACTTTTTGGAGAGAAACAGGGATTAGGTATTGAAATGGGCTGCCCAGGGAGGTGGTGGAGTCAGCGTCCCTGGAGGTGTTTAAGCAAAGACTGGCCATGGCACTGAGTGCCGTGGTCTGCTTGACGTGCTGGGGATGGGGCGTAGGCTGGACGCTGGTTGATCTCACAAGTCTCTGCCAAGCTCAGGGACTCTGGGCTTCTGTGCCAGCCCAGCCTTTGGGGACAGCGTGCTGGTGGCTCAGAGGCTCCGTCCTTGCCTTGCCTTGCCCATCTCCTGGCTGCCAGGCAAGGGCCTTGTGACATCACAGCCTCTGTGGAACAGCGCGGTGGCTGAAAACTGTCAGTGCTGCGTCCCCGTACCCAGAGCCTGGGCAGAAGTCGGCTGGCAGGGACGGGCAGAGACTGTGCAGAGGTGTCAGCTCGTCCCGCAGCAGCACGATGCCCAGCCAGGGCATCTCCTGGCTCCTCAGGCTCTCGGTGCTCCTGCTCTTGCCTGGCCCACTCGAGCCTTGCAGCCGTGCCACAGGTGCCATTGCTGAGAACCGGGGTTTTCCTTGGATGGCCCCTTGCCAGAAAAGGCAGGAGAGGCTGGAGAGAGGGGAAGGAGGGGAGTCAGGCCGCTGGGATGGTGCCGGCGGGCCGTGAGCCCAAAGCCAGCAAGGCCTTGGGCCCCCACGGTGTCAGGGGAGGACTGAGAGCCCCCAGGGAGGAGGAAAGCTGGGCAGGCCCCAAGGCTGCTGGGCCTCTTCCTTGCCAGCCCTTTGGCCAAGGCCCCGAGGCAGAGGTGGGGCTCAGCCCCTGCACAGCAATGGGGCACAGGCTGAGCCCCAGGGACACCAGAGCCAGGCGGCCTGAGCTCTTCTTCCTGCAGCGTCTGCCTGGGGCAGCCCAGCCAGGCCTGAGTCTCTGCAGGAGAGGCCAAGCCCAGCCAGAGAGGGCTCAGCCCTCTGAGGCTGCACTCACTGCAAAGGGAACAAAACATTGGCCCAGAGGACATCCTGCCCCCAAATGGAGAACTGGAAAGGTCAAGAATAAAAAGGTCACCCCCCTCCATTCTTCAAGAAATGTTCAGACCTCTTTCCTAAAAGCATCCAGGACTCGGGTCACCCAATTGTCTCTCTGACAATGTTTTTCCATGGTTCCCCTCAATTCCCAGCCCGCCCAGGATCACTTATGAGGTCCCAACCTCCACTTTTTCCTCCTCTCCCACCCCTTACACATCATCCCCCAATCCCCAACCCCCTCATGCTCACTTTGGGGGTTCCACCTTCCCGTTTCCACCACTTTTCTGACCTCTCCCACCCCTTTCCCATCAGCCTCCAATTCTCAGTCTCCCTCCCCCTCCACTTTTGGGGGGTCCCACTCCCCTCCCACTCACTTTGGGGTCCCACCACCCCTTTTATCCCCTCTTACTCACTGACCCCCCCCCTTCCCAACACCCCCTCTCACCCCAGAGCTCCTCACCTGCAGCCGGGGGAGCTCCCAGTAACACCAGTGCCCATAAATGTCCCCCCCAAAAAAAGGGTTAGGTGGGGTCCTGGGTGGGCTCTGAGTGAGTTTGGGGGTTCCTTGGAGCATGGCCCCACTGGCTCCCAGTTCCCCTCTCTGTAGTTCCAGTCACTCCCAGTATGATCCCGGTCACTGACAGTCACTCCTAGGGTGGTTCCTGTATGGTCCTGGTCACTCCCAATAGGATCCCAGTTGCCCCCAAGGTGGTCCCAGTTGCTCCCAATCCCCCCCACAATGGTTCCTTTCCCTCTCAGGGACTCCCAGTCTGAGTCCAGTATGGCCCCAGGCACTTTCAGTCACTGCCTGGACGATGCCATTTGCCCCTGCATGGTCCCAGTTGCTCCCAGTATGATCCCACTATGAGTCCAGACATTCCTAGTATGATCCCAGGAACTTGAAGTATGAATCCAGTTTGATCCCAGTCATCCCCAGTATGGTTGCAGTCCCTCTCACATACTCCCAATATTATTGCAGTCACTCCCAGGATGATCCCATTATGAGCCCAGTTGCCCCCAGTGTGGTTCCAGTTGCTCCCATTCACCCCTACTGTGCTTCCAGTCACTCCCAGTATCATCCCTGTCACTCCCAGCCACTGCCAGTAGATCCCACTTGCCTCCAACATGTTCCCAGTCACCCCCAGTATCATCTCAGTCACTTTTAGTCATACCCAGTATCATCCCACTATGATCCCAGTCAGTCCCGGTACGATACCAGTCTGTCCAAGTAGGATCCAAGTTACCCCCTGCATGGTCCCAGTTGCTCCCAGTCACCTCACTAGAGTTCCACTCCCCCCCAGTCCCTCCCAGGACCATCCCAGTAGGATCCCAGTGACACCCCAGATGGTGGCACTCACACCCAGGATGAACCCAGACATGCCCTGGCACTCCCAGGATAAAGCCATTTGCCCCCAGCAGGGTCCCAGTTTTTGGTTGCACTATTTGTTGTTTATTCAGATTTTGTTAATAAAAAGCTGATTCTTTTCCTTTTCCACACTTCCACCTGAAGTCTCTTAATTTCTAAGTTGTAATCTTGTTTAACTAAGACCCAGTGCAACCAAAAATGCTGGGAAAAGGGGGATTGGGCATTCTCAGCCCCCCATCTCCCTCTTGTTTGGGGCAACTCTGAGCTCCGGGACAATTTATCCTCTGTTTGCGGTTCCCCTGATCTGTGGGAGCCCTGGATGGGCGTTTTTGGGTTGCCCTGAGCTTTGGGAGCCCTGGCTGGGCATTTTTGGTGGGCCCTGAGCTCCCCCCTCCCCCGCAGCCCACGGACCCCCCGAACCCCCCAGCCCCGGGGCTGCCGCGGGGGCCCCAAACGGCCCTCAGCCAATCCCAAAGCGCCCACGCCGCCCGCGCCCAATCCCAGCGCGCCGCGCTGATGACTCATCAGTCGCCGGGAAGACGCCTCGAAAAAAGGGCCCCAACTGCGCCCTCAGCCAAGCCCAGCGCGCCCCAAACCCCTCAAAACGGCGCCGCCCGGCTGGTTTTGGGCTGTCAGCAGCTGTCCGGCGCTGGGCATGGAGCGTGTGCGGGGAGCTGGGGCCGTGCTGGCGGTGCTGGTGGTGCTGGGAGCCCCCCCGGCTGCGGGCGAGGAGCTGTCGGGTGAGCGGGGGGGCGGGCAGGGGGGTCGGGTGTGAAAGGGGGGAAAGAGGGGAGAAAAGAGTGTGTGGGAGCCCCAAAAGTGAGTGGGAGTGGGGTCAGAAGGCCCAGAGTGAGTGGGAGGGTGGTGGGAGCCCCAAAGTGAGGGCGGGGGTTCTGGGGATTGTGGGGACGTTGGAAAGGGGTGGGAGAGGGGGACAAGGGGGTGTGGGAGAGCAGGCAGAGGGGTGCCCTGGGGGTCCCTGGGTGTCCCTCGAGCCCTGGAGCGGTTCTCTGGGGCTCTGAGGGGGTCGGATCCGCATTGGGGGTCCCCAACCCCCCTGTCCATCCCCGGGGGGCTGATGGGGGGTTCCCCCCCAGCCAAGAGCCGGTGCTGGGGCGTCCGTGGGGCAGAGGGGGGTGGGAAAGGGGGGTCTGCGGTTTCCCCCTGAGCTCCCAACCTGCTGTGAGGGGCTGGGAGATGATGGGGGGGACGGGGCACCCCCTGACCCGTGTCCTGCACACACAGGGGTGTTCCAGAGGACGGTAAAGTCTGAGTGTCGCTTCATCAATGGCACCGAGCGGGTGAGGTTCTTGGAGAGGTACATGTACAACCGGGAGCAGTTCGTGCATTTTGACAGCGATGTGGGGGTACATGTGGGGGACACCCCGTATGGGGAGAAGTTTGCCAGGAAATGGAACAGCGACCAGGAACGGCTGGAGTTTGCACGGTCTCTGGTGGACACGTGCGGTCAGCACAACTGCAAGGTGTTCACCCCGTCCAGGGTGGAGAGGAAGGTGAGCGTGGGGCAGAGCGGGTCCCCTCGGTCCCTGCCCCAGGAATGTCCCTGGAGCCCCTCAAACCCTCGCTGGGAATAACCTCACACCCTTCAGCCCTCCGTGCCCGTCCCGTGGCCTTTTGCCCCCTCCCAGTTCTTCCCAGTCCATTCCAGTCCATCTCAGTCTCTCCCAGTGCCCCCCCGCGTCTCCATCCCGCTGGGGCCACCGAGCTCACGCCCCTCAGTCAATCCCAGCGCGTCTCTCTGATGACGCTCCAGTTGCCAGGCAGACCCAAACCAAAAAAAAGGGAAAACCTTTTGTTCTCGGCCTGCTCATCTGGCTGTTTGCTGGTTCCCGTTTGCCTTCGTTTCCTGCGCCCTGTTCTGCCCCCAGCCCGGACCTGCTCGGAGTTCATGGGAGAGGTTTGACCCCCCTCCAAAGGAACCTTCTGGGGAGGAGGTCGCCCTTTCCCTCCTGCGCTCCCGTGTTGGCAGTGGCGTGTGTTCATCGGTCAAAAGGGGGAATTCCCGGCCACAGCCAGCCACAGACAGCGGGAAGAGCCCACTCTTACCCCTTTTCCCTTTTTCCCCTTTTTGTTGTTCTGCCAATACACAGATATCCTTTAATAAAGAGCTGCTATTTTTCCTTTTTCCATTATTCCTCAACTGGAATCTTTTAATTTCAGATTTACAATTGCTTAGAAGGGAGGAGTTTGGTTTTCCTCATAACTCATCCTCCTTAGCAAAACACTTCAGTCTCATCCAACTGAGACAGAGGTGTTGCCCCATGCTCCTGCCCTTGCCATTGCACATCCCCACATCCCAGAGCCCCAGCAAGAGCCCTGAGGAATGAGGCAGGCACAGGATCTCCCTTCCCAGGGGCTGGGGGTCAGGCCTTGGCCCTTTGCAAGAACAAAACAAAGCCAGATTTATTCAGCATCACAGACCCCAGGACTTTGTTTGTCCCCACCTCTCATCACTGCCTCCAGTTTTCGGCTCTGACTGGAAGCAGGGGACAATTTCTGAGTGCTGGCCCTCAGTGGGACCCATTAATGCCAGGAGAAACTGTGGACTTGGATCTGACTTGGAATTCTTCTGAGGTTTCTTTAACTTGCTCTTTGTCTGATGTTCAGGGACTCATCCCCAACCCCCGAGGGTCATTTAGTGCCTGGGGCTGTGTCTGTGCTGCTGAGCTGGGCCGGGCTCCTGGCACACAGGGAGCTCCTGGCAAGCGGGCAGCGCTGCAGAGAGACAGCTCTGCCCAGGAGCAGCTCCTCTGCACAGCCCAGCAGGGCTGAGGGCACTGCCAGGGCAGCTCAGGGACACCAGCAGGGCACACACAGAGCTTCAAGGGGCTCAGGGTTGGGAGGGTGACTGAGAGCTCCCTGCAGGAGGAATCTTGGCAGGGCTGCACACGGGCAGTCTGGGGCTGCAGGGCAGTGCAGGGGCAGCTCCTGGAGGCATCTCCTAAAGCTGACCCAGCCCCAGCTGATGGGACGGGTGAGGAGGGGGCTGTTGGGGGGCCCTTTGGCAGAGCTGTGAAGCCGGGGGTGCAACCAGGGGTGCCCAGGGCTGTGGGGCAGAGCAGGGTCCTGCAGCCCAGGGCACTGCTGGGCAGGGACTCTGCTGCCTGCCAGGGGCAGCTCTCAGCCGGCCCAGGGAGCTGCTCCAGGGCTGGGGGAGAAGGGCTGTGGGCAAGGAGCAAACCCCAATTGACAGGGGAAGGGAGGGCAGGGCCCTTCTGCTGTCGAGACGGTGCAGCACATGTCAGGAATGATCACAGCTCCAAATGACTGCTGGGGGTTTCTAAGAGGAATTTTCAGGAAATGCAGCAAGGCAGGGGCATCCTGAAAGGGAAGGATCCTGTACTTCCAGTGTTCTGCTTCGGGTTCCCAGGGACGGGCAATGAGAAAGATCAATTCATGTCTCCATTCAGGAGGAAGCATGGAAAATCTAAAGCTCTTCTTCTTCGAGGGCAATGGCGCAGGGAGTGTCAGAAATCAGCCCCCTGGGCCTCACAGGCAGCAGCAGTGGTGCTTTTCCAGCCTCCTCAGGGTTGCTCTGCTGTTGCCATCAGAGCCTGCCCAGACAGAGGTGCCCCTGGCACCAGAGTGCCCTGTGCTGGGAGGGCTCTGCAGGGCAGAGCTGAGCACCCAGGGCTGGGATGGGCTCTGGATGCACTGCCAGGGCCCAGCCCTGGGCACAGGGAAGCAGCTGCTGGCAGGGACAGCTCCAGGCAGCAGAGCCTGAGCACTCCTCTGCATCGCTCTCTGCTCAGCTGCACAGGGAAAGAGGGAAGAGTTGGGAGGAATTGATTTTGCAAGTGGAGTCTTCACAAAACCCCACTTTTTTTCCAGGCATCTTTGAAGGGGATCATCCACCAACAGAGAGGTGCAAATAGCACAGGGAACCTGTGTGCTGTGCAGCAGGTCACTTGTGGGCAGAGCAGCTCTCCCGAGTCTGCCCTGGGGCACAGGGAGCCCTTTGGGACCTCAGAGCTGTCCAGGGTTCAGGCTCAGAGCAATGGGGAGGGTGAGAATTCCTGCCCGGTCAAGGAAAGTGCTCTCATTGAGCAGCACAGAGCTGAGCTGAACAAAGTTCCCCCAAAGAAATCCAAAGAATTTGGAGGAGATTGTAAAGCAGCAGAGGATTGACTCAAGGCAGCCCTGCCCTGACTGTGCTGCCTCTCCTGTCCCCTCCCCAGCGCGGGACGCGCAGAGGCCGCCCGGCTCCCCCCAGCCAAGGCCTGCCGGGCTCCGCCAGCAGCGGCTGCTGGCCCAGTCACTTCCAGTCACTCCCAAGAGGATACCAGTTGCCCTCAAGGTGGTCCCAGTTGCTCCCAGTCCCCCCCATGATGGTTCCTTTCACTCTCAGGGACTCCCAGTCTGAGTCCAGTATGGCCCCAGGCACTTTCAGTCACTGCCTGGAGGAGGCCATTTGCCCCTGCATGGTCCCAGTTGCTCCCAGGATGATCTCAGTATGTGTCCAGTATGTGTCCCAGTATGGTCCCAGGAACTTGCAAACACTTGCAGTACAAATCCAGTTTGATCCCAGTCATCCCAGTATGGTTGCAGTGCCTCTCACATACTCCCAGTATTATTGCAGTCACTCCCAGTATGGTCCCAGTATGAGCCCAGCAGGGGCCCAGCTGCTCCCACTCTGATCCCAGTTGCCCCCAGTGTGGTTGCTCCAGGATGGATCAGGAATGGGGACCCCTTTGTGCCCCCCCCTTGTGTCACCCTGTTCTGGGGGAGCTTTGGGGGGACATCTGCACCCCAACAGAGCATCCAACACATCCCAAAGTGTGCTGGGACCCCTTTGAACTTGGGAATTCAGGGGAACCATGGAAAACCCTTTTCAGAGAGAAAACTAGGTGACCCGAGTCCTGGATGCTTTTAGGAAAGAGGTCTGAACATTTCTTGAAGAATGGGGGAGGTGACTTTTTTATTCTTGACCTTTCCAGTTCTCCATTTGGGGGCAGGATGTCCTCTGGGCCAAGGTTTTGTTCCCTTTGCAGTGAGTGCAGCCTCAGAGGGCTGAGCCCTCTCTGGCTGGGCTTGGCCTCTCCTGCAGAGACTCAGGCCTGGCTGGGCTGCCCCAGGCAGACGCTGCAGGAAGAAGAGCTCAGGCCGCCTGGCTCTGGTGTCCCTGGGGCTCAGCCTGTGCCCCATTGCTGTGCAGGGGCTGAGCCCCACCTCTGCCTCGGGGCCTTGGCCAAAGGGCTGGCAAGGAAGAGGCCCAGCAGCCTTGGGGCCTGCCCAGCTTTCCTCCTCCCTGGGGGCTCTCAGTCCTCCCCTGACACCGTGTGGGCCCAAGGCCTGGCTGGCTTCGGGCTCACGGCCCGCCGGCACCATCCCAGCGGCCTGACCCCCCTCCTTCCCCTCTCTCCAGCCTCTCCTGCCTTTTCTGGCAAGGGGCCATCCAAGGAAAACCCCGGTTCTCAGCAATGGCACCTGTGGCACGGCTGCAAGGCTCGAGTGGGCCAGGCAAGAGCAGGAGCACCGAGAGCCTGAGGAGCCAGGAGATGCCCTGGCTGGGCATCGTGCTGCTGCGGGACGAGCTGACACCTCTGCACAGTCTCTGCCCGTCCCTGCCAGCCGACTTCTGCCCAGGCTCTGGGCACGGGGACGCAGCACTGACAGTTTTCAGCCACAGCGCTGTTCCACAGAGGCTGTGATGTCACAAGGCCCTTGCCTGGCAGCCAGGAGATGGGCAAGGCAAGGCAAGGACAGAGCCTCTGAGCCACCAGCACGCTGTCCCCAAAGGCTGGGCTGGCACAGAAGCCCAGAGTCCCTGAGGCTGGCAGAGACTTGTGAGATCAACCAGCGTCCAGCCTACGCCCCATCCCCAGCACGTCAAGCAGAGCACGGCACTCAGTGCCATGGCCAGTCTTTGCTTAAACACCTCCAGGGACGCTGACTCCACCACCTCCCTGGGCAGCCCATTTCAATACCTAATCCCTGTTTCTCTCCAAAAAGTCCTGCTCCTGTCCCTGACAAACAGCCCCTGACAGGCAGGTCCTCGTGTCCTCTTGTCCTGTCGCCTGTTGCCTCGGAGAAGGGGCTGACCCCCACCTGGCTCCAGCCTCCTGTCAGGAAGTTGTGGACAGGGAGAAGGTCAGCCCCGAGCCTCCTCTTCTCCAGGCTGGAGAAGCCCAGCTCCCTCAGCTGCTCCTCACAGGCCATGCACTGCAGACCCTTGCCCAGCTCCATTGCCCTGCTCTCCACCCACTCCAGTCCCTCAAGGTTCTCCCTGAATTGAGGGGCCCAGAGCTGGACGCAGCACTCCAGGGGTGGCCTCACCAGTGCCCAGTCCAGCAGAAGAATCACTGCCCTGCTCCTGCTGCCACACTCTTTCTGATCCAGGCCAGCCTGCCCTTGGCCTTCTTGCCCACCCGGGCACCCGCTGGCTCAGGTTCAGCCTCTGTCCACCAGCACCCCCAGGGCCTCTCCCACGGGGACCCTTTGCAGCTCCTCTGCCCCCGGCCTGGAGCTGCAGGGGGTTCTTGTGGCCAGAGGCCCCAAAGGCCCCAAAGGCACTCTTGAACCTCATGCCCACGGGCTCGGCCCAGAGGTCCAGCCCGTCCAGGTCCCTCTGCACAGCCTTCCTGCCCTCCAGCACATCCACACTGCAAGCCAACTTGGGGTCCTCTGCCAATTTTCTCCTGGAAGACTCAATGCCCTCCTGCACATCCCCACGAAAAATAGGCAACAGGACTGGGCCTGTTACCCAACAAGTTCTAGTGCTTGACAAAGGAGCCCACCCAGCAGTGGGGAGAAACTGCTGGCAGGAGATTGAATGGGGGCAATAGACAATGGATGATGGACAAGTTCTGGGCCATGGCCATTTGTTAGAAAAAAAATGTAAAAGTTTAAGGCCTGCCATATTTCAGTGGCCAGAGACCTGGCAGAGAAATCTATTTTTGAGACCTGGACACCAAGAAAGCAGAATTTCTAAACCACAAAGACCCTTAGAGAAACCAGAGACAAAGACAAAACTAACACAGACAGTTACTGAGGCTCTCTCTATCCAGGGAAAAGGCAAGAAAAGGACAAAAATTGTGGACTAAGTATCATGCAAAGTGAGAAATCGAGAGCCAATAGAAGAGAGAAGAAGAATTCCTGTAGAGAACTGGTAAGCCAATGGACAGGAGTTCCTTTGTCTGCTAAAATGTAAAAATAGTTAAATGTGGGGAGCATGTCTGGATGCACAGGGGATGTGCCAGGCCGAGGGGCCCGAGGGGACATGCGCAGTCACATACAACTCTATTGGCTGAAGAAGTCACATGGTACACAGGGATTTAAGAGTGGGAAATTTGAATAAAAGTTCTCTTTGACCATACCACCACACGAGGAGCGTCTTCATTCCTTGTTATACAAGGACCCATGCTACAAATGGCGACCCGACAGGGACATTTTTAGCTTATATTAAGTGAGATAAATATCCTGGATCAGGAGATTAGCCGGTAACTCCGGGATCGTCTCGATTTTCGGAGACGGGAGTTTTTACCGCAAAAAACCTTGACGTCAATAATCCGTGGTCTTAGTGGCATCTAAGAGACGGACAGTTTAGTTTAGCGAGCTCAAAAATAGTAAGATAGTGCACAGAAGAAGAGAAGAAAGAAGTTGAAGAAGAAACCGAGAGGTCAAAACAGCCACCGAGAGAGCGAAGAAGGTCAAAGCAACATCAAAGACGGTGAGTCTGTCTGGAACGCGCTCCGCACGTCTAAGACTGATCCCTGGGCGAGACGTGGCTGCAGCTCGGAGCCCCGAGCTGCGGAGCACCTTAAGATCGTCAGGGAAAGGCCTGTTTGTTCCCTAAGTGTCGGTCATTTTTGATAAAGCGACCCTTCGCTACCGACTGTGTGGACCACGTGCAAAAGCGGCTTGCCGCTGCCGCGTCCTAGCAACCCCAGCCACCGCTGACCCCCGCGGAGCCCCCGTTCCAGTTTTCTGTCCTGCAGAAACTGGCCGCGGCTCCCCGCCTGCTCGTTGCTGCTGACTGACCCTGCGGCGTGCTTAAAAAGCACTGCCAGCAAAAAGCCCTTGCGCCGTGTTCAGACCGCGCGGGCTTTACCAAGGCGCCGAGCCGCGCCTTCCAATACAGCGCGCTCCGACCCCCGCGCCGCCCAGCGAACCGCGGGAGCCCCCGGAGCCGCCGCTGCCGCCGCTGCGAACGCCGCGCTCACCGGAGACGGAGCCGGGACCACGCCGAGCCGTCGCCACGTGACCAAGAGGCCACCGCCAGCGCCGCCGCTTCGTTCGCCGCTTGCAACCCGCGCACGCCGATCGCCGCAACCCCAGGTCACCGCCTCTACAGCCAGCCCCCGCGTCCGTCGCTACAGCTGCCCGTGCCGCCGCCGCCGCTTGCCGTCTGCCGCCTGCACCGGGACATCAGCCGCCGCCGACGGGACGCCACAGCCCAGCCGACAGTGAGCCAACACAAATCCACAAACCGACAGACCCTCTTCAGCAGCGCACCCCAGCAGCGCCGAGGCTCAAAGGTAACATGGGAAACTTTTTCCCTACCGAACTATCACGAGACACAGAAACACTGGCTGCTCTGCTGAATCCTTACTATGTTCAGGTTACAAGGGCTGAACTCTCAGAGTTGGTGCGGCTCATTAAAGCAGCCGTACCAGAACTGCCTCTAGTTGAAGCCCTCAACATTCACATATGGGACAAAATAGGCAACCTTATCAAACTCAGGGCTCAGGGAGGAGATTCCCAGGCAAACAATGCTTATCCAGCCTGGCAAGCTATAATGACTGCATTAAGCAGATCCCATAAAAGAACGACGAACTCATACACCCCCACTCACGCTGCAACCAGCAGCCCCACTTTTACGCGCCGCAATTCAAACACACAAACCGCGGCGGGGGGAGGGGGTGGAGCCGTTCACAATTCAACTCTGGGGAAGGGAACAGGAAACTCAAGAGACACGGACCGGCGGGAGGGAGCGGGACCTCAAATGCGAAGTTCCAGTCCGTGGGACAGCAGCAGGGGGTCCCGTGACAGGGGTGGGGGGGCTAGCCCAGCTTACTTGCCAACCCATCCCACGCATGAACGCCGAGTACGCGCCCAGGGGCGGGCACCACCATCTCGCCCGCCACGCGATACGGACGCTGACCCATCCTTCCCCGCCCCTGCGCCGTCTTCCCCAACCACCACCACCACCCACCCACAGGCAGCCGCTTTCGCCGGAGCTGCAGGGGGGGGGGAATGGGGAGAATGGGGGGAGGAGGAGGGGGATTTCGGGATAGCTCCGCCGGCAAAGGATGAAGCGACATACCGAGAGGGCACAATTGATAGGTGGGCTTTATGTAGAGAAGAGGCATTGCGTACTGGGGACTTACAAGTTATACAAGCATGTCCAGTAATTATCGGCCCACGTCAAAGCCGCAGATTCCAACCATTACCACATGAACTAACCAAGGAACTGAGACAGTTAATAAGAGAAACGGGTGTTTCATCCCCTAACACGCTTGCATTTTTAGAATCACTAAGTTCCACATATATCTTCATGCCTCATGACTGGAGAACCCTGTTACAAATAAGCCTTTCTAACACACAGTACAATGTATGGCTGAACGATTTTAGAGAAATCTGTTCTGCCTATGCTAATGACCCACAAGCAGGGGTATCAGCACACCAACTCACAGGGGATGGTAACTATCGTTCCATAGATGCACAAACCGGCTACAATAGAGAGGTATACGAAGTCATTGCAAAGCATGCCCTGCGGGCAATAAGGAAATTACCCTCATCAGACAGAGACGCAAACTTGTCATTTACAAAAATAGTACAGGGCCCAACAGAATCTTATACAAAATTCCTAGATCGGCTGCAATCTGCTCTGGATAGGCAGATTGAAAATGAGGAAGCCAGAGAAATCCTTAGCAGAAGACTGGCTTTCGAAAATGCTAATGTGGACTGCCAGAGAGTTCTGCAAACCCTTCCTAAGAGGGAAACTTGCAGTATCTCAGAATTAGTTCGTGCCTGCCAAGAAGTAGGTTCTTTAACACATCAATCAGATTTGCTAGCAGTAGCACTGAGTACTCAGTTAAGGACACAGCAGGGGGCCAGACCCAGAGAAGGTTGCTTCATTTGTGGAGCCCCCGACCATTTCCAAAGGGACTGCCCTCAGAGACCCCTAGCATTGGTACCTCGAAAGCAAACCAAAGCAAGGAGGATGCCAAAAAACTGGAGGCGAGGGGCGCTGTCGCACGCCCCGGTACAGCAATCACATGCGACACAAGGGAACAGGCTGGCGATTTGCGCCCCCCCAGCTCAGCCAGCGCTCTGTGCCCCTACACCCCAGCCAGCAATCTGCGCTCCTCCACCGCAGCCAGCGCTGGGCTGGACTTATCCAACAGGGACACAGTCCTTATAACTTCCACTGAGGTGGTGCTAATCCCGACTGGGTGTTGGGGTCCCCTTAATCCAGGGGTACATGCACTGCTGATTGGAAGGTCCTCCACTACCAGAATGGGTTTGTTTGTGCTGCCAGGTGTAATAGATTCAGATTCTCATAGTGAGATTCTAATAATGGCTTGGACCCCTTCACCCCCCTGCTTCATTCCGAAAGGACAGAAGCTTGCTCAGTTAATCCCCTTCTACAGTGCGTCGCCTGCAGGGGAGGGGGGGAGGGAGCGGGGTTCGGGGGCCTTTGGCAGCACGGGACAACCACAAGTTTACTGGGCAACAGCCATCACAGCCACACAGCCGCTCATGACGTGCCAGGTTAATGGGCACCGATTTACAGGCCTTTTGGACTCGGGAGCCGATGTCTCCATCATAAAGGACTCCGAATGGCCACTTGACTGGCCTACTGTTTGCCCAGCTGCAACCATTCAAGGGGTAGGAGGTACACAAAGACCCAGACAGAGTGCTCAAATACTCACTGTCTTGGGGCCGGAGGGACAATTAGCAAAGGTAGCTCCATTCATAGCTCCAATCCCTTGCTCTCTGTGGGGACGTGATATACTTTCACAGTTTGGCACAGTCATGCAAATACCTCCTGCAAGCAGCCAGGTTTTTCAATAGGGGCCATTGGTCAGCCGTCCCAAGCACCGATTAAGCTGGTCTGGAAAAGTGACCAGCCTGTCTGGGTAGACCAGTGGCCCATGAAAAAAGAAAGGCTTGATCATTTAAAAATGCTTGTAGAGGAACAATTAGAAGCAGGACACATTGTGCCAACAAATAGTCCCTGGAACACTCCTGTATTTTGCATTCCCAAAAAATCTGGCAAATGGAGGATGCTTCAGGATCTCAGAGCAGTAAATGCAGTCATTGAACCTATGGGAACATTGCAACCAGGATTACCCTCACCTGCGATGCTCCCAGCAAACTGGCCTCTGACAATAATTGATTTAAAAGATTGCTTTTTTACCATATTCCTGCATCCCGAGGATGCCCCAAGGTTTGCATTTTCCATTCCAGCATTAAACAACTCACAGCCTATGCAAAGGTATCACTGGGTTGTTCTCCCTCAAGGGATGAAGAACAGTCCAACCATATGCCAAACAGTAGTTGCAAATGCTATTCAACCCATTAGAAAGCGTTTCCCCTCTGCAATAATATATCAGTTTATGGATGATATTCTAATAAGCATGGCCACAGAAAATGAACTGCAAATTGTTGTTACTGCCTTGACTGATGCTGTCCAAGAAGCAGGCTTGCAGGTTGCAGCAGAGAAAATCCAGCGATCGCAGCCCTGGACCTATCTTGGATGGAGAATCACGCAGCAACAGATTTCCCCACAGCCACTGCAACTCGAGGTAAAGAACACTTTAACCCTAAATGAGTTGCAAAAACTCCTGGGAGCTATTAATTGGTTAAGGCCTATTCTAGGCTTAACCACAGAGGAGCTACACCCTCTCTTTGTGTTACTAAAGGGGGACTCTGATCTAACGTCTAACAGGTCTCTGACAGCAGAGGCAAAACAGGCGTTGGACATTTGTGCCAAGGCAATAGAATCTAGGCAGAGCAGAAGGAGAAATCCTGAACTGCAAATCTGCCTGGCCTTAGTTCCCAGCAGGTACCAGCCATTTGCAGTCTTGTTTCAGTGGGACCAGACTGAAAAGGACCCACTGCTGGTTCTAGAATGGCTATTTCTGCCCCACACCCCACATAAAACTGTATGGACAATTAATGAAATGTTTGCTAAGCTTGTTATTAAAGGCAGAGCTCGACTACAGGAACTAGATGGAAGGGATCCAGCGGTCATCTACATTCCAGCCACGAAGGACAATTTTGCTTGGATGCTGGCTGAGGACACCGAGTTCCAAGCTGCCTTAGCAGGTTTTGATGGTAACATTTCAGTTAATCTCCCTAAGCACAAACTTTGGGCAGAAATCGGTAATTTACCTTTAAGAACCACGACTAGATGCAGGAGTGAGCCAATAAAAGGCCTCACAGTTTTTACAGATGCATCTGGACGATCACAAAAAGCTGCAGTGACTTGGGTGAATCCTGATACAGGACAATGGGAACAAAAAGTACAGATCATGAACCAATGCTCTGTACAGGTTCTGGAACTGGCTGCTATTCGTATTGCCTTGGAAAAGTTTTCTGAACAACCTGTTAATATTGTCACTGATTCTTGTTATGCTGCAGGGTTAGTTTCACGTCTAGAATGTTCATTTCTTCGGGATGTTTCTAACCCTCATTTGTTGTTTGAAATGCGTTCTATTTGGTTCCTTGTCAATCACAGAAAGTTTGATTTCTATATAATGCACATCAGGTCTCACACTGACATGCCAGGGCCAATAGCTGAAGGGAACCGGGAAGCTGACAAAGCAGCAATGTTCAACACAGTACCTAGGACCCTTGAGCAAGCAAAATTGTCCCATTCATTTTTTCACCAGAATGCACGCTCTCTAAAGAGACAATTCAAAATTACTATCAATCAAGCCCGAGATATCATATTGTCTTGTCCAGACTGTCAAAAAATCACCCCTATGCCATCTCAGGAAGGTGTTAACCCCAGAGGGTTAGTATCCAATGAAATATGGCAATCAGATATTACACATATCCCAGAATTTGGCCCCTTGAAATATGTACATGTAACTGTAGACACACATTCACAGTACATCACTGCTACAGCACACACAGGTGAGAAAGCCAAGGATGTAATAAGACACTGGCTAAGCTGTTTTGCTACCCTTGGCACTCCAAAACAAATTAAAAGTGATAATGGACCAGCATACGTCTCTGAAAAGGTAAGGAACTTCCTATCAGAATGGGGAATTTCACATATTACAGGAATTCCTCACTCGCCTACGGGACAAGCAATTGTAGAAAGAGCACACCGCACACTGAAAGAGATGCTAATAAAACAAAGAGGGGGGGAGAAGCTATGTAGTCCGCAAGAACGTTTGTGGAAAGCCACATATGTTATCAATTTTTTAAATTGTGACAGTGCTGAAAGAAGCAGATATGAGAAGCAGCACAAATCTCAGGCGTTTGCCTCTCCCAGGCCGCTAGTCATGGTAAAAGATTTGATTTCGGGACAGTGGACAGGACCTTTAGATCTTATGACTTGGGGGAGAGGTTACGCTTGTGTGGCAACAGGAAAAGAACTGAAGTGGATTCCCTCCAGGTGTGTAAAGCCCTATTTGGATACACAATCACAGCTGCAGGAACCAGATAACTCAGGAGTTTAAAAACAGTTATGTTATGTTTCAGTTTATGTTAATGACCAATGTGGTGACAAGCAAACTGCAAATACTGGTGTGTGTATGTTTGTGCGTGAATGATGACGGCCGTCGTGTGTGAGCTGAGTGAATGAATAAGAGAATTGTGTGACTGGAAAACATAAAAACACAGAATACCTCACAAAACCACATTACCTACACCACAAGGTCACTTTGAAAGAATTGAGTTTTGATATGCTTACCCTGTTTCTTGAATAAAGTTGAAATCCCCAGTTATTAAAAAACCCTCAGATTAATAAAAGTTATAGTTTACACACAGTTGGGCTAAAGGCCCCAAGTTAATAAAATAGTTATCCAAGTTGCACTACCCTATAGGAATATAAGGTTTTAAAAGGTTCATGTTAGAGTTAAGAAGCTAAGCGAAGCAATGCGCTGGGTCGCTGCGAAGCTTGGTAGTTTACAATGTTCTAGTTGTTTGCACTGTTTTTTACACTGTTTTTTGTGACTTCTTTAAATATTTGAGAGAGGGGATGTGTGGGGAGCATGTCTGGATGCACAGGGGATGTGCCAGGCCGAGGGGCCCGAGGGGACATGCGCAGTCACATACAACTCTATTGGCTGAAGAAGTCACATGGTACACAGGGATTTAAGAGTGGGAAATTTGAATAAAAGTTCTCTTTGACCACACCACCGCACGAGGAGCGTCTTCATTCCTTGTTATACAAGGACCCATGCTACAGTTAAAAGTTTTGAGAACTGATGTACAGGTGTTAGAGAGCAATTGCTGTGTCCCTTCAGTGCTGAATGAAGTAGGGTCACCTCTGGAACCCAACCAACTGCTCAGAGATTTTATTCCCCGGCTTTCACTGACAGTTTCTGGGGACCCAGATGAGACAAAGCAGCGCCGACAGGGCAGAGCAGAGGAATCGTTGGCCCTGCAGCGTGTACCAAAGGAGTTTTGGGGAGATGTTCCAGTTCCCTGGTCTGGAGAGTTCACTACGCCTTCTTTTCTGGGAAAAAGAACAGGCCATGAATTTTGGGTCCTTGATTTTAAGGCCTTTTGCCTGCACATAAGGCACAGCAATGGGAAGGACGCAGCGTGAGGCTGAGAGGTTTCTGTCATGGTTTGTGGGCTTGGGTGAGATTGGGCCATAATTACAGGACACCTGTAAAATCTGGGCTTTGGGAAAGGTTGGGGAGGGTTGGGAAAGGTGTTCAAAGGGTGGTTTTGCCTGAGGTGTTAAACATGGGAGCGGGTCTATCTTCCCAATTCCCGAGGGAAGAGATCCCAGAAAGCTCCCCTGCAGGTTGTGTTTTAAGGAACAGGAGAAGAGACCGAGGGTAAGGGGTTTCTTTCCTGGAGGGAAGGGCTGTCATTCACTTGCAGGAGCCCTGTGCTGCAATTGCCAGTCTGACTGCCCAAATTGAATACGGACAAAGATTCCTGACAGACAAAAGGTGGCAGGACAGAAAGCTCTTGCTGCCCATGGAGTGCCCAGGGTGGCCCCCAACTGCATCTGAAACCCAAAGGTTCCAGGCTTTCTTTCCTGGGGGAAAGGCCGTGACATCCCAAAGAGTCCCGTGGCAGACAGGTGGGGCTGCACTGTGGGGGTGTGAGGTGTTGGTTCTTTGGTTTCCAGGGGCTATTCCAGAATGGAGAGGACAGGCTGTGACACCACAAAGGGACCCATGGCACAGGGGTTGGGCTGCACTAGGGGCTGTGAGACATTGGTGTTTTGGTTTCCAGCAGCCATTCTGGAATGGAGGGGATAGGCTGTGACATCACCAGAGGGCCCATGGCACAAAGGTGGGGCTTCACTTTGGGGTTTTAGGGCGTTGGTTCTTTGGTTGCCAGGGCCCATTCCGGAATGGAGAGGATAGGCTGTGACACCACAAAGGAGCCCTTGGCACATGGATGGGGTTGAACTGTCACGTGGTGGGGGCTTGGTTCTTTGGTTTCCAGAGGCTATTCCAGAATGGAGAGGATAGGCCAGAATGGATAGGACAACAAAAGGGCCCAAAGCACATGGGTTGGTCTGCACTATGGTGTGGGGTGTTGGTTCTTTGGTTGCCAGGGCCTATTCTGGAATGGAGAGGACAGGCTGTGACAAGAAGTGCCTGTCACAACTGCAAAGACGGACGCACAAGTATCTTATGTGGGCATATTCTCTGCTCTGCCCTGCACACCCTTAGTGCTGGGGTCAAAACTCAGCCTCTCTGCTTCCCTCTCCTGAGGGACTTGTTCTTAGACATCCCTTTCCCCTCCCGGCAATTCCCAAGCCTGTACCCGGCTCTCATCCCCTCTCTGGTTCAGAGTCCTTGTACTGGGATGGAGTTGTGATGATATTTTTGGTCTGTGTTTGGCCTTTGCCACCTGCAGTAGTTTCTAGTTCTTCCTGCCAAGTTCACTGATAAAACAGTAAATTTGTCCTTGGAGGAGAACTTCTGTATAAACTGTTTTAATTGGTCTCCTGTGATTGGTTACTGGCTCGTCAAGGGCATTTGGAGGAGAAAGTGATGATGAGGTGAGGAAGGCTCGCCCCCAGACTCAATTGGGAAAGACCCCCAGGACTCACTGCGCCTGCATGAGGGGATTTCCAAGTTTCTCACCCATGCACAGAAGGGGGGCACTGACATAACCAAGGGGGTGGGATTGGGAACCCCTGACGGGGCGGTGCTGGCCACCCCTCCCCGGGCAGGTGTGCTCAATGAACTGTATAAAAGCAGACATGCTTTCTGTGCTGGGGGTCAGCTCTACACGAAGGACCAAGTTGCTTTTAGCGGGGATGCCTGCTGGAGTGGGAGCCTGCCAGCCCTCCGGAACACGCAGCTGCTGCAGAGAGGCTTTAGAAGTGGTTAGAGTGGGTAAGACTCTCTTGTAGGTGACACCTGGGTGAGTAGGGTGCTGTGCCTTCCTTTTAGGGTCTTTTTGTTCACTTTTCTCCTCCCTATTCCCTTTCTCTTGAGTGCCTATGTTTTCACTGTTAGCCACCTTTCACAATAAATAGTTACTTTCTTAAGTAGCAACGGTGTCTAGTTTTTCACCTTCCAGTATCTCTCGGACCTTTTCCCTCCCTGATACACGGCATGTGCCTAAACCACCTTTCTCCAGGATTTTGTAGTTCTGAGACTGTCCAAACCCCCCTGTTCACAGGATTTTTAAGGTCTGAGAATATTCAAACCCCCCTGTTCCCAGGATTTCTGGAGTCTAGGAGTGTCCACATCCCCCTTCTGTGATATTTCAGGGTCAGGGAGTGTCCAAACCCTCCTGTTGCCAGGATTTTTGAAGCCCCCCCACTTCTCCCCAGTAACCAGAAGTGCAGAGAACTGGGAAGCTTCACTGTGTGCGGGGAGCTGGGGCCGTGCTGGGGGTCCTGGTGGTGCTGGGAGCCCCCCCGGCTGCGGGCGAGGAGCTGTGGGGTGAGCGGGGGGAAAGGGGGAAAAGAGGAGGAAAGAGGGGCTGATGTCCCACATCCTCCTTTTCCCCACCTTTCTGACCTCTCCCACACCTTTCCCATCATTCCCCACTCCTCAGTCCCATCTTGCCCCGGTCCACTTTTGGGGGGTTCCACTCCCCTCCCACTGAATTTGGGATTCCCAGCACCTCTTTTACAGGGTTTATGTGGGTCCTGGCACCTCTTGGGGTCTGCTGGGTGCCCCGTTGGGGTGCAGATGCCCCCACAAAACCCCCCCAAGAACAGGGTGACACGTGAGGGACTCAGGGGGTTCCCCATTCCCGATCCATCCTGGGGCTGGTTCTCCCCCCTCAAACTCTGCTCCCCCTGCGGTTTCCCCCCAAGTCACCCCCAGCCCCTTCTCTCCAGTGAGCAGGACTGCAGAGCACTGAGAAGCTTTACTGGGAACACTGGGAACAGCCAGGTAGGGTGAGAACAAAAGCAGGGAAGGGGGGGACGGGCGACCCCCCCAAATGAGCGCAGGGTTTGGGGGGTCCCGGCTGGGCCCGAGGAAACGGGGAGGGGCTGCGGCCGCCGGCGGCTCAGGAGCTCTGTGGGGAGAGAAAAGGGGGTGAGAGCGGGGTGGGGGGGCAGGGGGGGCACAGAGGCTCTGGGAGAGCAAGTGGGGGGACAGGATCCCCATTTGGGGACCCCCCTTTACCTTCTCCCGCAGGTAGAAGCCGAGCCCCAGCGCCAGGAAGACCAAGCCCAAGACGAAGCCCCCGACCCCCACCAGGATCTTGCTGCGGACGGTGTCCAGTGGCATCTCTGGGGGGAGCCGGGGGGGTCAGCACCCCCAAAACCTCCTCCCACGCACCACCCGGCACCCCACAGAGCCCGGCCCGCTCTCCCCCAGCCCACCCGGGGGTCCCTGAAACCTCCTGCCAGTCCCTTCCCAGCCCCTGTAGGGATCCCACCCAGCCCCTCCCAGCCCCTTTAGGACCCTCCAACCCCCCTCCCATCACCCCCAGCACCCACCAAACTCCCTCCCAGTTGCCCCCACTGTGCCCCCGGTGCTGGGGGAGCCGGGCCGTACCCCAGTGCCGGCTGAGGGGGTGCTCCAGGCTGACGTGCTCCACCTGGCAGCTGTAGGTGACCCCGCGCCGGGGGGGGATTTCCAGCATCACCAGCACCTGGTAGCTCCAGTCCCCGTTGGGGACCACGTCGGTGGCCACCACGTGCTCCGGCAGCTCCTGCCCATCCTGGAACCACCTCACCTGCACTGGCGCAGGGTAGAAATCCATCACGGAGCAGAGCAGGCGGCCGGGGCCGGGCTGGGAGCTCGACGGCACCAGCGAGATGGACACGCTGGGGGGCACTGGGAGGGAGGGCACAGGGCTTGGAGGGCATTGGTAGGGATTGGGATGGCATTGGGAGGGACTGGGATGTCACTGGGAGGGACTGGGAATTGACTGGGATAGAAGAGGATTGGCTGGCGGGGCACTGGGGAGAGAGTTGGGAGATGTGGGAGTGAAGTGAGAACGACTGGGAATGGACTGAGAGGGTCTGGGAATGGATCCAGAGGGTCTGGGAGTGGAGTGAGAGGGAGTGAGAGGGACTGGGAATGACTGGGAATGGGCTGGTCTGGACTGGGAAGGAAGCGATCGAGACTGGGAGGCTGAATCCTGACGAGGGAAGTCTTTGGTTTGGGTCTGCCTGGCAACTGGAGCGTCATCAGAGAGACGCGCTGGGATTGGCTGAGGGCGGGAGCTCGGTGGCCTCAGCGGGGTGGAGGCGCGGGGGGGCACTGGGAGAGACTGGGATGGACTGGGGTGCGCGGGGGGGCACTGGGAGAGACTGGGATGGACTGGGGTACACTGGGAGAAACTGGGATAAACTGGGAGAGAATGGAGTGGACTGGGAAGAACTGGGAGGGAGCCAAAGGGCATGGGAAAGGCCGAGGGAGGGCTGAAGGGTCTGGGGTGATTCCCAGGGAGGGTTTGAGGGGCTCCAGAGTCATTCCCGGGGCAGAGCCCGAGGGGACCCGCTCTGCCCCACGCTCACCTCTGCGGTTCACCAGGAGCGGGGTGGACACCTCGTAGTTGTACCGGCATAGGTCCACCGCAGACCGTCTGTGCTCCAGCCATTCCGGGTCGCTGTTCCAGTACTTGGCAACCTCCTCCCCGTCCGGTGTGTCCCCCACATAGACCCCCCCATCGCTGTCGAAGTGCACGTACTGCTCCCGGTTGTAGATGAATGTCTCGAAGAATCTCACCCGCTCGGTGCCGTTGATGAAGTAACACTCGCTCGTAGTCAACTCCTGGAACACCCCTGTGTGTGCAGGACACGGGTCAAGGGTGTCCTCGTGTCCCCCCCCATCATCCCTTAGGCCCCCCCAGCAGGCTGGCAGCTCAGGGGGCCACCCCGGACCCCCCTTTCCCACCCCCCTCTGCCCCATGGACGCCCCAGCACCGGCTCTTGGGTGAGGGGAACCCCCCAATCAGCCCCCGGGGATGGACAGGGGGGTTGGGAACCCCCCACTGCTGATCTGATCCCCCCCAGAGCCTCAGGGAACCGCTCCAGGGCTCAAGGGACACCCAGGGATCCCCATGGCACCCCTCTGCCTGCTCTCCCACACCCCCTTACCCCCTCTCCCACCCCTTTCCCAACGTCCCCACAATCCCCAGAACCCCCCCGCCCTCACTCTGGGGCTCCCACCTCTCCCACTCACTCCGGGCTTTCCAACCCCCCTCCCACTCACTTTTGGGGCTCCCATCCCCTCTTTTCTCCCCTCTTTCCCCCCTTTCCCACCCCATCCCCCTGCCCGCCCCCCCCGCTCACCCGACAGCTCCTCGCCCGCAGCCGGGGGGGCTCCCAGCACCACCAGCACCGCCAGCACGGCCCCAGCTCCCCGCACACGCTCCATGCCCAGCGCCGGACAGCTGCTGACAGCCCAAAACCAGCCGGGCGGCGCCGTTTTGGGGGGTTTGGGGCGCGCTGGGCTTGGCTGAGGGCGCAGTTGGGGCCCTTTTGTCGAGGCGTCTTCCCGGCGACTGATGAGTCATCAGCGCGGCGCGCTGGGATTGGGCGCGGGCGGCGTGGGCGCTTTGGGATTGGCTGAGGGCCGTTGGGGGCCCCCGCGGCAGCCCCGGGGCTGGGGGGTTCGGGGGGTCCGTGGGCTGCGGGGGAGGGGGGAGCTCAGGTGAACCCAAAAATGGGCTTCCAGGAAGTGCAGAGAATTGGGAAGCTTTACTGGGAACACCGGGAGCAGTCGGCTGGAGTCAGAACAAAAGCAGGTACAGGGGGACACATGACCCCCCCAAAATCAGCACGGGGATGGATTGGCGGGTCCAGGCTGGGCCCCCTCATCCCTCTAAGGACCCTCCAAATCCCTTCTCAGCCTTTCCATTTCCCCGCAAAGCTGCTCCCATCCCCAAAAGACTCCCCCAAACTCCCTCCCAGTTGCCCCCAGGACTCACCAAGGCCCCTCTCAGCCCTCCCAGCACCCACCAACCTCCTTCTCATCCTCTCCATTCCCCCCTAGACCCTTTTCCTTACCCCGAAACTCCCTCCCAATTCCCCCCAAGGCCCCCAGAGCCCCTCACCCCCCTCCCAGTGTGCCCCCGGTGCTGGGGGGGCCGGGCCGTACCCCAGTCCCGGCTGAGGGGGTGCTCCAGGCTGACGTGCTCCACCCGGCACCGGGGGGGATTTCCAGCATCCCCAGCACCTGGTAGGTCCAGTCCCCGTTTCCTCAAGAGAGTGCGGAGGAAAAGACTCCAGGCCAGGGGAGTGGATGAGATGAGATAAAGAGAGCAGGTCCTTTAGTGGAGCCTCAGGCCAGGGGAACACACAGGACGGGCACCCCCCAGGCAGTGGCTCTGGGATTTTAGAACAAGGTCCATCCAACCCCAGATCTCTCCACCCCCCACTTCTGCCCCGTTCTGCCCCCGACACACCCCTTTGGGAATTGGGCTTGGGATCTTTGGGACCCCTTCTTCCTCAGCTTCATCTTCTTCGCAGCACCCACAGTCCTTGGAGCTCCTCCAGAGTTCTGGGCTTGAAGGTGGCTGTGTCTGTGGGATGTCTTCTGGTCCAGGCTTTTCTACAATTCTGCCTTGAAAAGAAGACTAAACACGCTAACGGGATTTAGAGGGATTGATGTGGGATGGGGTAACAGGGTTGGGGATGTGCAAACATTATGCTACAGGGTAAGGGATAGAATGCAGCTCCATTAAAATCTACAGTCACTGCACCACTACTTCTAAAATATAACAAAGTTAAAAATTCCAAAAAGCTCTGAGGCATCACACCTCTTCTTTTACAGTTCTATCACAACTTTTTATAAGTCAATCATATTATATTATAGAGCTCCATTTCTATGTTGGGTAGGTACACCTTTTATATATCTTCATATACCTTTATATACCTCTTATAAACCTTTTAATGCCTTATAAAATCCCAGGGACCTTGCTTGAAACTCCCTGGATCCAGGGACTGAGAGGATCTCCCTGAATAACACTTTCAGTGGGCACTGGAATCCTCAGGATCCTGGAACCCCTGGAGCATCAACAGCTTTGTCCCTCCAAGGGGGTCCCAATTTGTTTCCAATGGTTCAAGAATACAAAATAAACCAAATACCAGTTTCCAAAACCAAATCAACTCATAGGTCCAGAAATCACAAGTTAATATCCAAAATACCAGAAAGGATTTCTTTAAGATTCTTTCTTTGCAACCTGAAGTACCCTTAATACAAAATTAACCAAATACCTGTTTCCAAAACCAAATAAACCAAATACCAGTTCCAGAACCAAATAAACCAATGAGTCCAGACTCCCAAATTAATATCCAAAATCATGGCTGGGCTTCGCGAATGAAGATTTGGGAAGGGCTCTGCCCACATTTGCTACAAGCACACTGGTGGCTAAAGAGGCCAATACGAGATAGACACGTCCAGTTGCAAAAGGCAGAGCAGAAAGACTCCTTGGATGGGATCGACAGGACACGGTTCTTTCTGCATTGTCTTTTCTCCTCGATGGTGATCCTGCTGCGTTCTCAAAGGAAGCAGCAGCGTTAGAGATGGGGTGTCTCCAGACCTCCCGACTGGAGGCCAGAGTAGACCAGTGATGAAGATCAATATGGCCAAGGCTGAGATGTTGTTTCAGGTAGTCCTTGTATCTCCTCTTCGGGGCTCCTCTCTTGCGTCAGCTGGTGGCAAGTTCACCACAGAGCACGATCTTAGGGAGGGGGTGGTTGGTCCTTCATCCTGGAGACGTGCCCTGCCCAGCACAGCTGTGTTCTCAGCAACATGGCCTCAATACTTGTGACTGCTGCCTGTTCTAGAACAGATGGATTGGTCACATCATCTGACCAGTGGATGTTTAGGATTGTTCGGAGGCAGCGTTGATGGAAGCGTTCCAGGAGTCGCAGGTGGTGGCTGTAGATGACCCATGATTCGGATCCATATAAGAGAGTAGACAGCACAATGGCTCTGTAAACACTGATCTTTGTGCTTTTCTTCAAGTGTTTATTTCGCCAAACTCTTTTATGGAGTTTTCCAAAAGCTCTCCATGCCTTTGCTAACCTGTTGTCCATCTCTCCGTCAATCTCACCATCCGAGGAGATGAGGCTGCCCAGGTAATTAAACTGCTGGAGTGATTTGAGCTCTGATTGGCCAATGGTGATGTGGGGATGATGGAAGACTTCCTGAAGTGCAGGTTGATGGAGAACTTCTGTTTCCTTTAAGCTGACTTCCAGCCCAAAGAGCTCAGCAGCCTCAGCAAAGCAGGATGTTAAACGCTGCAGAGCTGCTTCTGTGTGAGCAACGAGGGCGGCGTCATCAGCATAAAGCAGCTCCCGGACAAGATGGTTTAAGGTCATGGTGTGGGCCTTCAGTCGCCTTAGGTTGAAAGGGCTTCCATCAGTGCGGTATTGGATGTAGATCCCGTCCTGATCAAGACGTCACGTGTGTTACATATTCATGACCCACGGGCAGTGGGCGGTGCTCTCTGTAAATCTCGGGACACGCCCCTGGCCCTGCGCACTTCTCTCCGCTGCTCGTCTCGGTGGTCGCAGGGGGTGAAGGCTCAACGTCTTCCTCTCTCGGAGCGTGCGCAGTCGCTCAGCGCCTTCCCCTGGCGACGGCTCCTCATTGGCTGCCCGTCCGTCCGCTCGGTGTCCCACTGGCTGCTCATTGGCTACATTTGCTCCATCGCACCCTCCCATTGGCTGCCCCTTCGCGCCCCCGCGCAGCTTTCCCATTGGCTGCCTCTGGGCAGCTCCCCATTGGCCGCTCACCGGCAACCCGGCTGTTCTCTGAGCAACAGCCCCGCCCCTTCCCATGGCACTGATTGACCTGTGCCGATTGCAGGCACCTTCACACCCTCCCCAGCACCCGCAGCTGAACAGTCTCCCTTGTCAACAGCAGGGCAGCATTTTCCCAATAGCGACTGAACATTTTCCCTTCTCATCCTGGGGCCAGGTATGGGGTGCAGGAGGGTCCTCGTGTCTGGGAATGGGGGTTCAGGTGGTCCCAGTGCTGGGTGAGGTGGGTCAGGGGGGTCCTGGTGCCCAGGAATAGGGATTCAGGGGGCCCTGGTACCAGGAACGGGGGTATGGGGGGTCCCTGGGCCTGCAAATGGAGGTTCAGGGGGGTCCCAGTGCCCAGAAATGGGAGTTCAGGGGGGTCCCAGTGCCCAGAAATGGGAGTTCAGGGCAGTTTCCGTGTTCGGGAATGGGAGTTCAGGGGGATCCCCTTCCCAGGAATGGTCTTTCAGGGGGTCCCTGTGCCCAGGAATGGGGGTTCCAGAGGCTGGATAAGGGAGTGTAGGCAGGTCCCCATGCCAGAGAAGGGCTGCAGAGGAGTCCCCTTCCCAGGAATGGGGATTCAGAGGGTCTCCCATTCCCGGGAATGGGGCTTCTGGGGGTGCCGGTACCAGATAAGGGGTTTAGGTGAGTCCCAATACTGGGGGAGGAGGTGCAGGGGGTTCCTCATGCCCAGGAATGGGGGTTCAGGGCAGTACCAGTTTGAGAATGGGGGCTCAGGGGGGTTCTGGTGCCCAGGGAAAGGGTGTTCAGGGGGGTCCCGGGGATGGATAAGGGGGTGCAGGGAGGTCTTTGTGCCAGGGAAGGGCTGCAGAGGAGTCCTCTTCTCGAGAATGGCAGTTCAGAGGGGTCCTGGTGCCCAGAAATGGGGGTTCAGGAGGTGCCGGTTCCAGGGGGTCCCACTGACCCTTCATTGCCCCCCCGGGTCCCCCAGGAGCCCCAGGAGCCCCCCCAGCCCC
Source organism: Pseudopipra pipra (assembly GCF_036250125.1). NCBI lineage: Eukaryota > Metazoa > Chordata > Aves > Passeriformes > Pipridae > Pseudopipra > Pseudopipra pipra. Next base: position 436,734 of record NC_087580.1, read on the forward strand.
AGCGCTGGAGCCATCGCGCTGCTCCGCTGCCTTTGGGGAACATCCCTCCTTCAACCTGTCCTGCTTTGGTCACAGGCCTGCAAAAACAGTTTCTTCTTCTGGAATGCTTCCCAGCCCTGGGGGCTGGCCAAGATACTCCTTCTTATCAGTGCTGCTCAGGCCCACGTGGTTTAGTCTCAGGACTAAGATATCCACCTGAACGCAGCCGTGGGTGGATCCAGGACTCAGCCCTGCCTGGTACAGCTGAAGGAATTCACAAGACTTAAACTCTATTTGTTGAAATTAAAGATTTTCCCAACATTTCCCCCCTCTGAGACTTGTTGAAATTTTCAGCAAGTCTCACTGATGAGCTTTATAACACTTTGGGTTACAAACATCGGTACAACAGTTCACAGAAATGCAGGAAAGACAATAATCACTGTCCTCACAGTCACTGGAATTCGTTTCACCCATGGAGAGGGGTCTGAAAATGAGGATGATCTTTCCCAACAACTGCCCAGATCCTCAGGAATTATCGTCCTTTTGTACTTCATGTAAGACTCTAACTTGTTCCAAAAGGTCCAAATTAGTCCCTACAGTGCCTGAGCAGCACTGATAAGAAGGAACATCTTGGCCAGCCCCCAGAGCTGGGAAGCATTCCAGAAGAAGAAACTGTTTTTTCAGGCCCGTGACCAAAGAAGGGATGTTCCCCAAAGGGCCACCAGAGACCCTCAAGAGACCCCTACTCTGATGTAAATGAGTTCTGAAAACTGATTCAAATGTGTAAGAGAATCTGTGGGAGTATTTAGTATATATGCATGAGTTTGGGGAAATGTAATGCACATGTATTAGTTACATCCACAGAAACCAGGGTGTGAGACAGCCCAGTGTGGGGGTGATGGGAGGAGATCCCCCCACCCCCCACCCACACACCTGGTGCTTAAAAAAATTAAACCACTTTCTAATCCTGACATTGCAGTGACAGAGTTTTATTCCCGTTTGGTGACAGTCCCAGTTGCTCCCAGTATGATCCCTGTTGCCCCAGCTCTGGTCCCGAGGGGTCCCAGTCCTGGTCCCGGTGTATCCCAATGTCCCAGTCCATCCCAGTCCATCCCAGTCCATCCCAGTCCCTTCCCAGCAGCCGCCGCCGTTTCCCGGGTCCTGCCCCCTCCGCCCCCCCAAGATGCTGACGGGGGTCGGGGCTCCGTCTTTGGCTTCGTCTCCCTGGGCTGGGGCTCGGCCTCCGCCCGCGGGAGGAGCTGAGGGGGGTCCCCGGGGGTCGTGTGTCCCCCCCGGAGCGTGTGTGCCCCCCCGGGACCCCCATCCCGCTGTCCCCCCCTTTTCTCTCCCCACGGAGCTCCTGCCCCAGCTCCCGCTCCCCCCTGGCAGGGGCTTTGGGAGCCCCCCTTTGCCTTGACCCCGGGACCCAAGCGGGGGGCAGTGGGGGCTGCCCAGGGCGGGCACTGGCCCAGGGCGATCGCCCCCCGCCCCCGCGGCATCCGCTGATCGCGGCGCTTCCCCCGCTTTGGCCCCAAAGCGGCGCCTTTAAGGCCGAGTTGAAGCGCAGGGCCCGCGAGTTCAGCTCGGCCCGGCCCGGGGGTCCCGCCGCTCGGGCCCGTCCAGGGGGCCCGGGGGTGGCGGGGGGACCCGGGGCGGTGCCGGGAGGGGTCCCGAAGGGGATCCCGGGGCATTCCCGGCAATTCCCCCGGGCCCGCCCCCCGCGCTCCCTCGGCCACTTTCGCTTTCGCGTCTCCCGAACTGCGCCCAGCGGGGCCAGCGGAGCAGCGCGATGGCTCCAGCGCTGGGGCTGGGGGCGCTCCTGGCGATCCTGGGGGTCTTGGAGGTCTCGATGGGGCAGCCGGAGGGTGAGTGGGACCCCCGGAACGGGCAACTCCTCAACCTTTATTCCCGGGCACCGGCACTTCCCTGAATCTCCATTTCCGGGCACCGGGACCCCCCTGCACCCTCTCCCTCCGCACCGGGACCCCCTGACTCCCAATTGCTGGGCACGGGAACCCCCTGAGCCCCCATTCCCAGAAGGAGACCCCCCTGAACACCCATTCCCTTGCACGGGGACCCCCTGAACTTCCATTTCCGGGTACTGGGACCCCCCTGCACCCTTTCTCATCAGCACGGGGACCCCCTTAAACCTCCTTATCCGGCACCAGGACCCCCCAGTTTCCATTCCTGGGCACCGAGACCCCCCTGAACAGCCATTCTCGGGCACAGAAACCCCCGTCAACCTCCATTTTTGGGCACTGGGACCCCCCCTGAACCTCCATTACCGGGAAGAGGACCCCTCTGAACCTCCATTCCCGGGCATCGGGACCCCCTTGAAACCCCATTACCGGGCACGAGAATCCCCCCCCCCTCCATTTCCGGGCGCTTGTACCCCCCTGCACCCCCTCCCGCAGCACTGGGAGCACCCTAAAGCCCCTTATCTGGCACTAGGACCCCCTGAACCCCCATTCCTGGACACAGAGACCCCCTGGACACCTATTCCTGGGCACTGGGAACCCCCCTGAACACCCATTGCAGGCACAAAGATCCCACTGCACCCCCTTATCCAAAACAGGAACACCCTGGAACCCCTATTCTGGGCACTGGGACCCCCCTGAACCCCCTTATCCTGTACCGGGACCACTATGAACCCCCTTTTCCTGCACCAGGACCCCCTGAACCCCCATCCCCGGCTCCAGGACCCCTCTGAACCCCCTTATCCTCAACAAATACCCCCCTGTGCCCCTTTGCCTGCCAATCCCGCCTCTCCCAGCCCCCTGATCCTCCCTTTTCCTTGACCCTGGGACCCCCTGGACCCCCGTTCCTGCCTTTCCCAGCCCCCAGACCCCACTTTCCTCAACACCAGGGACCACTGGACCCCCCTGGATCCCCTATCCTGCCTCTCCCAGTCCAAGTCCCCTCTTTCCTTGAACCTTGGACCCTTCCCAGCTCTCCCAGTTCAACTTCCTTGACCCTTGGACCCCCCAAACCCTTCAATCTCTGTGACCCCCCCCCAGTTCTCCACTCCCTGTGCTTCCTGCAGGGGGGTCCCAGGCACCGGGAATGCCCTCGACTGCAATTCCTGGGCACCAAGACCCCCCCTGAACCCTCTTATCCTGCACCAACATCCCCCTGTACCCCCTTTCCCAGCTATCCTGCCTCTCCCAGATCCCAGATCCCCCTTTTCCTTGACCCCGGGACCCTATGGACCCCCATTCCTGCCTTTCCCAGACACCAAGACCCCATTGTCCTCAACACTGGGGCCCCCCGGGCCCCCCTTTCCTGGGCACAGGGACCCCTGGATGCCCCCTCCTACACCCTCCTTTCCTTGGCCCTGGGATCCCCAAACCCCCTTCCCGGCTTTCCCAGCTCTCCCAGCTCTCCCAGTTCCCCCTTTCCTTGACTCATGACCCCCCCAGACCCCCCAAATCTCCGTGTCCCCCCAGTTCTCCACTCCCTGCGTTACCTGAACATGGCGGTGACAGAGCCCAGCCCAGGGATCCCTCAATACCTGTCCATGGGATACGTGGATGGGATCCCCTTCACGCGCTACGACAGCGAGCGGGGCCGGACGGAGCCGCTGACGCCGTGGATGGCGGCCGGAGCCGAGCCGGGATATTGGGATGAACAGACCCAGATCAATGAGGGGAACCGGCTCGTGGCTGCCACAGCCCTGGAGATACTGCGGGGCCGGTACAACCAGAGCAGAGGTGAGTGGGGGGAGCCGGGAAATGGGGGATCTGTGGGGCTGGGCTGGGGATCCAGGGTGCTCCAAGGGGCTGGGACGGGATCTGTGGGGCTGGGACACAATTCCATGGATCCCACCATCCCAGGTCTTCACACGGTGCAGCGGCTTTATGGCTGTGACCTCCTGTCCGACGGGAGCGTCCGTGGATCCAGTCGGTATGGCTACGACGGGCGGGATTTCATCTCCTTCGAGCTGGGATCCGGGAGCTTCGTGGCGGCCGATGGAGCTGCCCAGATCACCAAGAGGAAATGGGAACACGATGGGATTATGGTGGAGAACATGATGAATTACTTGGAGCACACCTGCCTGGAAGTGCTCCAGAAACACATTGGATATGGGCAGGAGGCGCTGGAGCGCAAAGGTGAGGGAGACAGAATTCCCATGGGAATGGGATTTGGAAATGTGAGATTAGGGAGGGTGGAACTGAGGAATTCTGTGGATGTATCTGAGTCATCCAACTCCCATGGGAATTCCATGGATGGATCCCACTGTTGTCCCATCCCATTCCCCTAGTGGGAATTCTATGGATGGATCTCACTCCAGTCCCATTCCCATGAGAATTCTGTTAATGGATCTCACTCCAATCCCATTCCCATGGGAATTCCATGGATGGATCTCACCTTTATCCCATCCCAGATCCTCCCGATGTCCACGTGTCCGGGAAAGAGGAACACGGGATCCTGACGTTGTCCTGCCACGCGTACGGATTCTACCCCGGGATGATCGGGATCAACTGGCTGAAGGGGGATGAAGTGCGGGATCAGGAGACGGAGTGGGGCGGGATCGTTCCCAACAGCGACGGCACCTTCCACAGCTGGGCCAGGATCGAGGCGCTGCCGGGGGAGCGGGAGCAGTACCGGTGCCGGGTGGAGCACGCCGGAATGCCGGAGCCCGGGATCTTCGCCTGGGGTGAGGCTGGGAACGGGCAATGTGGGAGCTGGGCATTTGGGAAGGAGGAATTTGGGAGTGTGGGACAGCGGGATGGGGGTAACCCTCCCCCTCGTCCCCCTCCTGCCCTTCCCAGAGCCGAAATCTGTCAGGAATTCCATCCCAGTGCTGGTCGCTGTGTCCGTCATCGCTGCCGCCATCATCATCATCATCGGCCTCGTGGGAGTCGGTGTCTTGAAGCTCCGATCTGGTAACTCCCGGGATGGGGGTCGGGAAGGGGCACGGATCCGCCCGGCAGCATTCCGGGGATCCTGTGCCACGGGTGCTGATCCCGCTTTCTTTCCACAGGGAAGAGGGAGGGGAAGGGATACGACTCTGCACCCACCAGTGAGTCCCAGCAGCGTGTGTGGATCCAGATCCTCTGGGCAGGGATCCCAGGATGGATGCCGGGATTCCAGAGGGGAATGGGGGCCTAATGGCTGGAGCAGGATTGGAAGGGGATTCCAGCTCAGGGCAGGATTCCAGAGTGGGCTCAGGTGGAATTGTGGACTGGGATCAGGGCTGGATTCTGGGGTGGGATTGGCATGGGATGGATGGAGTGGGATTGTGGTGGGATGGTCGGAGCAGGATCAGGAGGGATTCCAGAGCAGTTCCTACTCTCCCTGGGCTCCACAGTCGGCTCCATCCCCTGGGATGGGAACAGGGACATGGTGACTCCTTTCCCCGCTCTCATCCCAGCAGGAATCACAGCCTGAGCAATCCCGGAGCTGGATCCGCCCCTTCCCTCTCCCTGCGGAAAGGCAGGAGCTGCTGGCAGAGCTCATCCCGCTGCTCCCACCCACCCCGGCCCCCCTGTGGCTCTTCCCGATGGATCAACTTCCTGCTTTTTCCCATGTGAAACCCAGGACCACAATTATTCCTGGGGCTTTAATTTGGGTGTGAAAATCTCCTGCTTTGGGCAATAAATCCTGACTCCCTCCTCCGGCATCTGGCAGTTCCTCTGTGGGAACCAGGAATAGGAATGGGGACAGGGGGGACTGGGATGGGGACATTGGGGACAGGGATAGGGACACTGGGAGCAGGTTGGGGACAGCAGGAGTGGGAATGGGAACTCCAGGAATGGGAATGGGGACATTGGGAGCAGGTTGGAGTCACCAGGAATGGGAACTGGGACAGCGGGAATGGGAATGGGGACATGGGAGACCAGGAAAGGGATAGTGGGGACAGGAACGGGGACACTGGGAGCAGGTTGGCACAGCAGGAAGTGGGAATGGGGAGCGGGATGGGAACCCCAGGAATGGGAATGGGGACAGGGATGGGAACGTGTCTCTCCAGGAGTTGGTTCAATACAAAGGTCGGTCCCTGGCTCGAGGCCACGGGAAGCCCCTTCTTTGGGAATGTCTGGGAACCAGGTGTCAGAGGTTTGAAAAGAGGTGTTGGAATTGTTTCCCAGTGTCCCCCCCATTCCCATCTGTGTCTCCCGGGATGGGGTGGGTTGGAGCGGAGCCGCAGGCGCTGGGCAGGGGCAGTGGGGGGAGGGCGGCTCTCGGGGACACCGCGGTGGCCGCGGGGAGGGCGGGGGGTCCTTTGTTCGGGGGCTTTTGGGGTTTGTCCGGGACCGGACAGAGCGGGAGCTGGTTTTGGCCACCTTGTTCTCTTTTCCTGAGAGGAAGTTTTTTCCCCCCGGGACACCTCGTGGAGAACAACCGAGAGAGAGAGAGAGAGAGAGAGACCGACCCATCTGGGAGCGAGAGAGAGAGAGAGAGACCGACCCATCTGGGAGCGAGGTGTTCTGCTTTGGGGACTGCCCCTGGGAAAAGGGACTCCTTCACTGCTGGCTGCGAGCACACGGGGCTGCGAGAGCTTTGAACTGCCGGGACAGTTTCTCCCCCCCACCGGGGGATTTGGGACTTTGTTTTGTTTCTTCTGAAAGTTTTTGGTTGCTCCATTTGTTGTTTATTCAGATTTTGTTAATAAAAGGTTTCTTCTTTTCCACATTTCCACCTGAAGTCTCTTACTTTCTAAGTTGTAATCTTGTTAAACTAAGACCCAGTGCCCTCAGAGGGAGGAGGAGGAAAGGAGACCAAGAGGTACCGTGGCCACTCAAACTGCAGAGGAACAACCTGTGCCAGTAGCAGTTGCCCCTCTGCAGAAGAAATCCAAGACCAAATCAGCTCAGTTCGTGAGGGATGAAGGGGAAGCAGAGCCCTCAGAACAGGAGCAAGAGGCAGGGCCAGAGATAATCACCCGATCCCCATCCCCGGCTGAGCTGTGAGAGATGTGAAAAGATTTCAGCCTCCAGCTGGGAGAGCCCCTGCTGACCTGGCTGCTCCAGTGCTGGGATATCATGGCCCAGCATATGGAACTAGGTGGGAGTGCAGCCAAGCAACTGGGATCCCTGTCCTGGGATCTTGGGATTGACCAGGGGATTGGGAAGAGGACAGAGAGGGGATGAGAGCTGGGTACAGGCTTGGGAATTGCCAGGAGGGCTTTTGAAAGGAGCATAGGGGAAAGGGATGTCTAAGAACAAGTCCCTCAGGAGAGGGAAGCAGAGAGGCTGAGTTTTGACCCCAGCACAAAGGTGTGCAGGGCAGAGCAGAGAATATGCCCACATAAGATTCTTGTGCGTCCGTCTTTGCAGTTCTGACAGGCACTTCTTGTCACAGCCTGTCCTCTCCATTCCAGAATAGGCCCTGGCAACCAAAGAACCAACACCCCACACCATAGTGCAGACCAACCCATGTGCTTTGGGCCCTTTTGTTGTCCTATCCATTCTGGCCTATCCTCTCCATTCTGGAATAGCCTCTGGAAACCAAAGAACCAAGCCCCCACCATGTGACAGTTCAACCCCATCCGTGTGCCAAGGGCTCCTTTGTGGTGTCACAACCCATCCTCTCCATACTGGAATGGGCCCTGGCAACCAAAGAACCAACACCCTACAACCCCAAAGTGAAGCCCCACCCCTGTGCCATGGGCTTTCTTGTGATGTCACGGCCTATCCCCTCCATTCCAGAATGGCTGCTGGAAACCAAAACACCAATGTCTCACAGCCCCTAGTGCTGCCCAACCCCTGTGCCACGGGCCCCTTGGTGATGTCACAGCCTGTCCTCTCCATTCTGGAATAGCCCCTGGAAACCAAAGAACCAACACCTCACACCCCCACAGTGCAGCCCCACCTGTCTGCCACGGGACTCTCTGGGATGTCACGGCCTTTCCCCCAGGAAAGAAAACCTGGAACCTTTGGGTTTCAGATGCAGTTGGGGGGCCACCCTGGGCACTGCATGGGCAGCAAGAGCTTTCTGTCCTGGCCCTTTTTGTCTGGCAGGAATCTTCAGTCGTGTGGTGGTTTGAAACTCCCAAGAATCTAATTTCTAAGTTCAAGCCCCCCTCCCACAGTTTGTCTTTGTGAGAGGGTTTAGTGATGGTATGGACTTGATATCTTTTTCACCTCATGTGGAGAGTTTTCAGACAAAACACAACCATTCGTTATTGGGGGAAGGGGAAAATATTTACAAAGGTTTATTTACACACACATATATATATTTACATTGAATTAAATTCCTCTTTTCCTTCAATAAAAGTCTAAGAAGAAAAGAGAAAAGTCTTTCTGTCACTCCTCAGGCCACAGTTCCTTCATTTCAGTTTTTTGTGGCACTGGTTAGTGTCCTTCATTTTGCTGAGGCAGCAGATTTAAGTGTGGCAGTCAGGATTTTTGTTCTTACTTTGTGGAAATTCCAACCCCGAGCCCGAGCCTTTGGGGGTTTTTCCTTGGAGACCTTCACTTCTCTTGGGTTAGAGCATTTAAGGTAGCTTTCAGTTCAGTCTTACCAGAGCTCCTCTGCTCTGTCTCAGCTCACCAGCTTGATAGAAACAGCAGCAGCAGCAGCACAGGGCACGGCCGCCTCCTCCACATTCCGTCCTGGCTCAGCTCTCAGGACGACTCCGAGATTTTCAGCTCCTTTCTCTTATTCTCTCTCTCGCTGCTGTTGCATTTTGGGACTCCCTAAGGGTTTGGAAGTCCACTCCTCCTCTTCAGAAAGTCTCTGGGTTTTGGGAGAGTGATACAGTCTTACCCCAAACCAGCTCTGTTGAGTTTACCTCTGTTTTGTTGCCAGCTCTCCCTCCTGCAGGAACATCTCTGTGTCTCTCAGCCGGCTTCACGTTATCTCGTTGCTACTGGCTGTCTTTTGGCTTTTAGCCACCCTTGTCTCTGTTCAGGACTGCTCCGCTGCCGCTTTCAGTGTCTTCTGCTGCTGCTGACAGTAAGGGAACTCTTCCAGCTCTTGATTACAGGACCCGGTCCAGCTTTGACACTCTCCCGGGTCTCCCGTAGCCTCAGCTGGGGGCTGGGGGCCCTTGGCCCCCAGAGGGGCTCACTGGCCCCCTGCTTCCTCCTGGCTCAGATCATGGCTACCTACCTTCTAAACTATCCACCACCTTCTCTTCCGTTTCTGTGGGTATGTAATTTCTGTAGGGTGCACGTGGACTATTGATTGCTCCAGTATTATCAGTGGGGCAAACCATTACTACCTCAGAGAAAAGGTTTTTCAAACCACCACACCATAGAAGAGATAGTTAAGTTGTTACATGTGTGTGTGTATATATATATGTGTATATATATATATATACAAATTGTATATATTCCCCCTTCCCCTACACCAAATTGTGTGTGTGTGTGTCTGAAAACTTCTTCTCCTTCACATTAGGACAAATTACAGCAAACCTTCTAAATCAGTTTTTTTAAAATTCCCGTTGTTTCAAACCACCACGAGTGGTTTTCGAGTCTCCCAACACAAAGCTCGGCTGGTCCAGGAGGAAGTCACGGACCTGGGATGGGAAGTGTCCCCAAGGTGGGAGAGGGGACATCCTGGTGTCCCCAAGGTGGCACAGGGACATTGGGGTGGCCTTGGTGTCCCTGTTACGACCCGCCCCAGGAAAAGGGGAAGGGGGGGGTAACTCAGGTTTTTATCAATAATTCCCTTGGGGTGGATTAAAGTGAAACGACACTAAATAACCGGTGTCTGAAAACATATACTGGCAAGGTTTATTTTAACAATCTTGTATCAACAAGCATGCTAACAGCTTGGATGTCGTCATAAAACAAGCAGCACAGAGATAACCCTTTTTGGGGGGGAGAAACTGTTTAGGGGAGAGAAAAACCAGGATGAGAGTAGGGGAAAGAGAAGCTGAGAGTATAAAAGAAATGGACATAGTCACCGCCCACTGGATCCAGCGATGCTTGAGAGCGATGGTTTCCAGTGATGCTTGAGAGCGATGGTCTTGATTCGCAGGCGGTGGGGGAGAAGGAGAACTCAAATTCTCAAAGTCACCAGTCAGTTTATATACCCTCAGCATGCTCTGGCACCTCCCTGGCATGAGGGGTTGTTTGCCTTTTAGGGCTTAGCCCCTCTGAGGCAACTTCTTGCCTTTTTAGGGCTTAGTCCACCTGAGGCATCTTCTAGGCCTGTGCTGTGTCTTTTGTGTTTCGCCTGGTTCCCGCCTTTCAAGTTTAGCAGAGGGAGGGAGGGTCCTGATTGCTCATCAGATGTATCAATAGTCAAAAGCCTGCAAGCTCAGCTCTTGTCTTTTCAGGACTTCACACCTTCAGCACTGGAGGGAGGGAGGGGCCCGACTGCTCATCAGAGGTATCATGCAAGTCTCCTAGAATGCATAAATCATTAACCATTTCAGTCTCTGACAGTCCCCGAAAGAGGGACATTGGGGTGTCCCCAAGGTGTGAGAGGGGACATCGAGGTGTCCCCAGGACCCTCCTGATGTCCCCGAGGTGGCCCAGGGGACATGGGGGTGGCCTTGGTGTCCCCAAAGGAGGGACACTGAGGTGTCCCCAAGGTGGCACAGGGGACATCCCGGTGTCCCCAGGACCCTCCCGGTGTCCCCAAGATGGGAATAGGGATATCTTGGTGTCCCCAGAACCCTCCCAATGTCCCCAAGGTGGCCCAGGGCACACTGTAGTGTCCCCAAGGTGGCCCAGGGGACATCGGGGTGTCCCCAGGGCCCTTCTGGTGTCCCCAAGGTGGCACGGGGACATCGGGGTGGCCTTGGTGTCCCTGAAAGAGGGACAATGGGGTGTTCCCAGTGTAGGAGAGGGGACATCAGCGTGTTTCAGAAGAACATCTTTGCTGTTTTAGGCCATGTCCATGCTGTAGGAAATGGGTTTGGACCAGGGCAAAAGCCTGAGCGTGGAAAAAAACAGGATTGAACAAAGAGTGTCATATAAATTGTAACATCCGAGGCAGAGGGTTGTAGGTGTTTTGTAATTTCTGTGCCTTCGAGGAACTGTTAAATCATTTAATTTAATTTAATTTTAATTTAATTTATCAATTTGATTTATTTTAATTTAATTTATTAATTTAATTTAATTTAAATTTAATTTACTAAATTAAATAAATTAAATTGACTAATTAATTTAATTTAAATTCAATTTTAATTTAATTTAAATTTAAATTATTAAATTAAATTTATTTATTTATTAAATTAAATTTAATTTTTAATTAGTTAAATTAAACTTATTAAATTGATTTAATTAAATTTAATTTAAATTTAATTTCTTAAATTAAATTAATTTAATTAAATTTAAATTTAATTTCTTAAATTGAATTAAATTAAATAAAATTAATTAAAACTTCAACGAGTAAATTTACTTACAGGTTGTGGCTTTAGTTCCATTGTCCCAGTGACCCTCAGAGAACTGATTGAAGCCGATTGTTTCATGGGCTGAAATTCCAGCCAGAAATGGATATAAATCCTATTTAGGGCAGTGCTGGGACACCCTGAGAGGGAGAAACTGGCCCTGGGAGGGAACAGAATGAGCAAGGGAATGCTCTGGAGGGAGGAGCTGAGAATATAAAATATATACAACAGTATATAAAAAATATATGAATATGCAAATATATATAAATATATATAAATATTTAATATATATAAATATATAAATATATTTATATATAAATATATAAATATATACATACATATAAAAATAAATAAATATAAAAATATATAAAATATGTAAACATATAAATATATATAATGTACACATAAAAATATATGTTAAATATATAAATATATAAATATACATATAATATATCAATATATATAAAATAAATGAATATATCAATATATATCATATGTGTAAATATATAAATATATATAAATATATAAATATATATCTAAAATATATATAAATATATATATATAAATTTATAAATATATATAAAATATTTTTTTAAATATAAAAGAGATTAAAAAAATCTTAACTAAAGTGGAAAAAGTGGGAGAACATCATTGGTGGGACAGCAGTGACATCACTGGGAACATCGGTGACAACCCTGGGGACAACGGTGACATCACAGGCACAGCAGTGACATCACAGAGAGAGCAGTGAAATCACAGGCACATCGGTGACATCACAAGGACAGCAGTGACATCACAGGGACACCGGTGACATCACAGAGACAGTGGTTACATCACAGAGACATCGGTGACGTCACAGAAACAGCAGTGACGTCACAGAAATAGCAATGACATCACAGGGACAGCGGTGACATCACAGGGACAGTGGTGATGTCACCAGGGTTTTAATTTTGGTGTGAAAATCTCCTGCTTTGGGCAATAAATCCTGGCTCCTCCTCCAGCATCCGGCAGTTCCTCTGTGGGAACCAGGAATGGGAATGGGGACAGGGGGGCTGGGATGGGGACATTGGGGACACTGGGGAGAGGGATGAGGATACAGGGAGCAGGTTGGGGACACCAGGAATGGGGACGTCAGGACTGGGATGGGAACACTGGGAATGGGGATGTGGAAGGCCAGGATGGGAACAAGGAGGACAGGAATGGGGGACACTGGGAGCAGGTTGGGGACAGCAGGAATGGGAATGGGGACTTGGAGGACCAGGATGGGGACACTGGGAACAAGTTGGAGTCACCAGAAGTTGGGAATGGGGATACCAAGAGCAGGTTGGGGACACCAGGAACAGGGAATGGGAACACCAGGAGACAATGGGGAAAGGGATGAGGACACCAGGAACTGGATGGGAAAGCCAGCAAAAGGTTGGGGACAACAGGAACTGGGAATGGGGACATTAGGAGTTGGGAATAGCAATACCGGGAATGGGAATGGGGACATGGGGGACCAGGATGGGGTCTGGGGAACAGGTGGGGCATTACCAGCAACTGGTAATGGGAACACCTGGAGCGGGAATGGGAATGTGGGGGACCAGGATGGGGACACTGGGGACAGGAACGGGGACCCTGGGAGCAGGCTGGGCATTACCAGCAATGGGAACGGGCACGGCAGGAACGGGAATGGGCACGGCAGGAACTCTGTGTCTCTGCTGGCCCCCCGGGCTGTGCCTTGGAGCCCTGACAGCTCCTGCAGGTCGCAGCTTTCCCAAGGCCTGGCAGCCCTCGCTGCCGTTGCCGGTCCTGCAGCGCCGGGCGGGACGCGCTGCGGATCCCGCCGGGCTCCGGCGCTGCCACGGAACCCGCCGGCACCGTCAGCCCGCACGGCACCCACGGCAAGGGGCACCACGGCCGGGCAGCTGCTCCCCACGGCATCGCCAGCCCACAGCACCCGGCAGCTCCCATTGACTCACTGCAGCAGGAGAGCAGCAAAGCCTGGCAGCAAACTCCCAGGGCAATTCTAGGGGCCAAAGGGACGCTTCCAGCAGCATTCCGGACTTGAGTATTCCCGCAGAATTCCTTCTCCAGCTCTGCAGCCTCTCCTGCTGTTCCAGGACTGTCGGGTTTACACTGCCCTCCTGCTGCTCCTGGCTCAGGGCTCGCCAGGTTCAGTGCCCCCTTGGCAGTCCCGGACAAAAGGAGGGCACTGCTCTGCTCTGCTTTCTGCTGCTGAACATCTTCATTCTCCTCCTCGCAAGGACCCACAACTCTCCCGCTTTACAAAGAGCAGCAGCACTTGGCAGGCCCGGCAGGATCTTCCCCACAAAGGCCGTGGCACTGCCCTGTGCTCGTCCTGCCACAGGAGCTCAAGGCTTCTGCACAGCACAACTTCCCAGCAGTGACCTCCCTGCTCCAGAGGGATGAGGAGCCTCTGCTGAACTGCAGAGATTCACACACTGCAACCATTGCACTGCCTGCATTTCCTGCCATTCTGCAGCACTTGGGCATCTACTGTGGCTCTTCCTGCTGTTTAAGAAGGAGGTTTGCAAGCCCTGGGAGCTGGATGGAGTTTTGTTCCAGCTGCCAGCTAAGGAAGTTTTCAACCTGTTACATAATACATGCAATGAAATCTACAGTGATTTAAGAACTTGGACTCCAGCAGAACTGTTGGATTATTTATTTCATCAGGAAAAATAGACCAGGAAATAAAGCCAGCCCTTAATATATGTAAGTCAAATGAACTAATTTAGGTAAATAAATAGGCTGTGAAAAGGAAGTTACTGACTTTTGTACATGGATACATTAGAGAAGGGAGCAGGATACAATGCTTGGGATGCTCCTTGGAATACTAGTCCAGAAATGTCTTAGTACAGAGCATTAGACTCCACAACAGAATCCTGCCAAGTAATTATATCCACATAGGAAAGGAAATTGTTGGCAATCCTGACCTGGCTTTTGGAGGTATCAGGAGCTCCTAAAAAACAAGTATCTTAAACTGAAAACTTTATTCAAGTAGCTGAATCTACCCAGCACAGGGCCTTCTACAGCTCATGGTGAGCTTGCTTTCAAGACAGAAAGTCCCAAACAGGCACGATCTTCCATTCCAAAGTCTCACCCAGCTGCCTTCATCTCATCCCTGCCCTCCCCCAGGAAGATTCCACCAGCCAAGCCCAGGGCACTCCAAGGGAAACCCTTGGGTGACCTTGTCTGGTGTTCCCTGGGCACTGAGGGAAGAAGAGAAGTTTATCAAGGTGCCAAATGCCCACGGAGATCTTGGAAATCAGCTCTCCAGGATGCTTTGCAGCCCTTCTCAGTCAGCTTGAGCTCTTCAAATACACTTGTCCTCAGCGTTTTCTCTGAAAGGGTCACTATGGTCTGAAGGGTCAAACTCAGAAGTGTCGGAACCTGCAGACAGTCCTTCCTTCCGGGCAGAGATGCAGCTGCTTGGGAATGTTATTCCCTGCTGTCAGCTTCTCACAGAGCTGTGGGCACACATTCTCCAGGTAGCTCACTGAATGCAGAGTTTCCTTCCAACCTGAAGGGAGTCTTTGCTCTACAACATCTCTCCCCGGTGGCACTGTGTGATTGCAGGCTGGTTCTCCTGGCTCTGCCTGTGTCCTGCTGTCCTTGGAAAGCGCCATGTCCATAAGGATCCAGATGATGATCCTGATCTTGAAGAGAATCAATAAAATATCATTAAACAGGCATAAAATATTGAGAATCAATCAATGCAATGCCAGATCTATCTGAAAAAAGACACAAATACAGTGTTGTGGAGCTCCTGGCCCAGCTTTCCCAGCTGTGTGCATTGGCCAGGAAGCCCTGGGGCCTCACTTCTCCTGCCCCCTAATTAGGAGCAATTTCTTAGGCCAATTAACCACTGAGTCATTTGCCCCTGAGCTGCTTTGTTCCTCTGCCAGGCACAGGCCAGCCCGGGCTCCGCAGGCTGCAGGGCTGCTGCGTCCTGTCAGTGCTCAACACCTCGGATTTATTTGCCCCAAAAAGGGAAAACGGCCCCGAATCCCGTGGGCCGAGCGGAGGAGGGGACAGAGTTCTGGCACAAAACTCCACCCTCCGGGTTTGCCCAGCCTGGGAAGAACCAAGGGCCCCGCAGTGAGGTGGGACCCCCCAGCAGCCCTTGTGTGCCGTGCCCAGCTGAAGCCCTCCCTGGGGCGCTCGGGGCTGGCTGGGCACACTGGGAGCGCTGGGAAGGGCCCCGGCTCGGGGCGGGGGCGGCGGGTGCCCAGCAGTGACTGAGGGGAAGGGCCTTCACAGGGACCCCCCGCGCCCCTCGCTGCCCACGGGAAGGGTTTTTGGTCCCCCTGAGCGATTTGGCGGCGTTTCTGGGCTCGGCGGGGCCGGGCAGGCGGCAGCGGGACACGCGGGGCCCGGGCCGTGCGGCGGAGCCGGGTGGGAACTGCGGGGCGGCCCCAGCGGGGCCCGAGGGCGGAGCGGAGCCGGTTGGGAACGACCCCCGATCCCCCCGGGGCCAGGTCTGATGCCGGGAAAAGCAGCACTGATAAGAAGGAGTATCTTGGCCAGCCCCCAGAGCTGGGAAGCATTCCAGAAGAAGAAACTGTTTTTTCAGGCCTGTGACCAAAGAAGGATAATTTGGAGAAGGGATGTTCCCCCAACGGCCACCAGAGACCCTCAAGAGACCCCTACTCTGATGTAAATGAGTTCTGAAAACTGATTCAAATGTGTGAGAGAATCTGTGGGAGTGTTTAGTATATATGCATGAGTTTGGGGAAATGTAATGCACATGTATTAGTTACATCCACAGAAACCAGGGTGTGAGACAGCCCAGTGTGGGGGTGATGGGAGGAAACCCCCCCACCCCTGCACCCAGTGCCAAAAAAAATTAAATCGCTTTCTAATCCTGACATTGCAGTGACAGAGAGTTTTATTCCCGTTCGTTGACAGTCCCAGTTCTCCCAGTATGATCCCTGTTGCCCCAGCTCTGGTCCCAAGGGGTCCCGGTGTTGCTCTTGCTGTATCCCAGTGTCCCAGTCTGTCCCAGTCCATCCCAGCCAGTCCCAGTCCCTTCCCAGCAGCCGCCGCCGTTTCCCGGGTCCTGCCCCCCCGCCCCCCCAAGATGCTGACGGGGGTCGTGTGTGCCCCCCCCGGAGCGTGTGTGCCCCCCCCGGGACCCCCATCCCGGGGGGAGCCCCCCTTTGCCTTGACCCAGGGCCCCCCTTGAATCCCCGTTCCTGGGCAATGAGACCCCCCTGCATCTCCTTCCCCAGCTCTGGGACCCCCCTGCACCCCTGTATCCAGCTCCACAACCCCTGCAATCCCTTTCCCAGTCCCTGCATCCCCCTGTGCAGGGGGGGCTGCAGGGCTTTGGGGGGTCTCACCAGGGGCTTTGCCCCAGGACACCCTGCTTCGGGCTCTGGGGGTGGGGGGTGACGGGTGCTCTCGAGCCCCCCCTTTTTTCCGCACCCCTTCCCCAACTCCCATTCTGGATCTGCCATTCCAGAGCCGTGGGGGGGCCTCGCCGCAGCCCCCCCGCTGTCCCCGCTGTCCCCTCGGGGCCCTGACGGCCGCCCTGGCGCTGTCCCTCGGGCTGCCCGGGGAGTTGCCCCCACGGGCTCTTGGGGCGGGGCTGGAGGGTCCCGCTGCCCCTCTGCTGTGTTCAAGCACCTGAGGAACAGGGAGCAAACCCCCAGATCGGGTTTCCCGGCTGCAAAGCTCGGCGGGGCTGCCCCACCAGGAGGAATTTGGGGCTTGGGGACAGGAACAAAACGTGGCATCAATTAAACCTTATAAAAATTCAAGCATTGGGAAAGGAAGAAAATCATCCTTTGGGGTCTTCCCTTTGCAGACACAGACAGAGGGTTCTCACCTGGGCAAGTACCAGCCTGGTAATAATTTTATGCCAACAACACCTGCTGGAGGGGGGTTATATAGTTTTAGTAAGTATAGAAACACTTTGCAGTTGCCAGTGACTCAACAGCAGCATCCACAGGTATTTTCGTCTCTGTCAGTTGATCCTTGGTCTGGTTTTTTGACTTTTTTTCCTTATAAATATTCCACAAATCACTCCTATGGAACCGGTTTTGCTTTGCTGAGGAGAGCTGTGACTGCTGGGCCCTTGGGGGATTATGAGCTTTTTGTGTTTTTATTTGAGGAGCACAGGAGCATCCAGGCAAAGCCCCAGGATGGAGCAGGACCTGCCCAGGCCCCGAGAGCTCGGGCTGTTATCCCAGCTCAGCTCGTGGCAGGAGGAGCTGAGGGTGCCCCTGTCCCCTCTGTGCCCCCCAGGGGTGGCAAAAGCCCCTCGGGAGGCAGGTCCAGAGGCACCATCCCCTGTCCCGGGGGCTCCCCGAGCTGCCCTGCACAGGGTGGGCACATGGGGGGTGGGCTCAGGTGGGTCTGAAGGGCCGTCCAGCACCTTGGGGGGTGACCTGGGGGGCTGGGACTGAAAACCCCTCGGAGCTGTGCAAGTCCTTGAGACAATGAGCTCCTGCTTTTTTAATGAACAACCTGAAGAACAACCCAAGTGGAATCCTATTTTTGTTCTCCAAATTTCAGAGAAAGTCACAGACTTCCATTGGGGCCAGGAAGGACAATTCCTGTGCCTAAAGCCCCTCTGAGTGGCCCCACAACCAGCAGTGCTGATGAGACCCTTGGAGCTCTCTGGGGCCGCAGCAGCTGCAGGGACTCTGCTCCAGCACGGGCTGCCCACGGGCTCACATCCTTCTTTGTGGGCATCCCCTGCTCCGCCGTGGGCTCCTCCTTGGGCTGCAGGGGAATCTCAGCTCTAGGCCTGGGGCACCTCCTGCCCCTCCTCCTGCATTGCCCTGGGGGTCTGCAGAGCTGTTCCTCTCCCCTATTCCCACTCTGCTCCTCTCTGCACCCAATTCCATCTGCACAAGGTTTTTTTCCTCCTTAAATACATTATGCCCAAGGCCCCAATACACTGCCCAACATGGATCACCAGGAATGTTGGTCACCAGGTCTGTGCCCAACGGGGGTCCCTGTGGATCATCCAATGCAGGTCCTCCCATGGCTGATGGAGTTGGAGCAGCGGCCGAAGCTCTTCCCGCAGTTGGGGCACTCGGGGCTTCCATTACTGGTGGGTCCGTTGGTGGTAGGTCAAGGCAGAGCTGTTGGTGAAGCTCCTCTCACACTCGTCACACTTGTAGGGCTTCTCCCCGGTGTGGATGCGACGGTGGATGACGAGGTGGGAGTTGCGTTTGAAGCCCTTCCCGCAGTCGCTGCAGCGGAAGGGCCTCTCCCCCGTGTGTATCTGCTCATGCATGAGGAGATGGGAGCTGGTTCTAAACCTCTTTCCACATTCCGGGCACTTGTAGGGCCGTTCCCCACTGTGGATCTTCTGGTGGTGGATCAGATCAGAGCTCTGGCTGAAGCTCTTCCCACATTCCAAGCACTTGTAGGGCCGTTCCCTGGAGTGCAGGCCCAGATGAGTGCGGAGGTTGAATCTCCGGTTGAAGCTCTTCCCACATTCCCCACAGGTGTAAGGTTGTTCTCCAGTGTGGATGAGCTGGTGGCGGATCAGGCAGGACTTCTGGCTGAAGCTGTTCCCACATTTCCCACACGTGTAGGGCTTTTCCCCACTGTGGATCACCTGGTGTCGGAGTAGGTGGGCGCTGTCACTGAAGCTCTTCCCACATTCCCTACACTTGTAGGGCCGTTCCCCACTGTGGATGTGCTGGTGCCTCAGGAGGTTGGTGCTCGTCCTGAAGCTCTTCCCACATTCTATGCACCTGAAGTGCTCCTCTCTGCTGGGAGGCTGCTCAGGGACCACCAGCTCGCAGCTCCGCCTCAAGCTCCGGCCGCCTTCCCGGCACACGCTGGCTCTTTCCTCCTCACAGCCCCCTGGGCTGGCTTTGGAGCCCCTCCTGCGGGGGCATCTCCGGCCCTTTTCCTCCCCGCTGCGTTCCTGCGCCGGGGAGCCCTTCAAAACGGCCTCTCCCACCAGGCTCTGCCGCCGGGATTTGTCCTCCGCGCTCTCCGGCCTCACCTCGGGGCCTGGGGCAGGAAGCAACAAGGACAGGCAGGGGATTTGCCTCTGGCCCACAGGGAAGCCCAAGGACATCCCCCCAACTCCGGCCCCGGCAGGACGGCCACAAAAGACAAAAGACCAACCCAAAGGGGCACTGACTTCCTCCTCACCTGCCTGGGGGGCCCGCAGCATCTTCCTCTTCCTTGCAGCCTCCTCCTCCATCCGCCCAAGCTTTGGGAAGCAGAAATCCTGAGGGGGGGGGGGGGAAACAAGGGGTGAGCACATTGCCTTGGGTGTTTCTCCTGCCCAAGTCCAGCCCTAGAACTCACCAGGCATCCTGTGCCCATAAAAACCCCAAAACCACAAACATTCAGCCCAAAATCCCCTCCCAGGAGTTCCCCCTCTCTGCTCTCTGGGGTTAGGGGGGTCCCCCCTGTCTGGCCTGATGGCACTTCTGCCTGCATTGGGGTTCCCCCTTCTCCGGGCTGCCGGGGGTCCCGCGGCTCCGGGGGGTTCCCACTCTCCGGGGTCCCCTTTAGTGTTGCCAGGGGGGTCCCAGGGCTCACTTCTCCCCACTCTGCCTCCCGGGGCCGGCCGGCCCTCCTCTCTCGCCTCCCACCCTCGCAAACCTCTTGGCGCTCTCGGCTCCCACCCCGCCTCAAGGCCCCCCCTCCTCTCCACACTCCAAGGCCTTCCCCCTCTCCGGGACCCCCGCTTAAGGGGCCCGGCGCTCCCTCTCTGCTCCCCCCCCCTCCAGCATTCCGGGGGTCCCCCAGCTCCGGGATCGCCCCTCTCCGCTCTCCCCACTCCGCGGCTACCGGGGTTCCCCCCCGGCTCTCACGGGGGGTCCCCAAACCGCTCTCTCCCCCCCCGCCATTGCCGAGCGACCGCCAGGACCTTTTGGCTGCTCTTCTTTGGGATCCCGCTCGGCTCCTCCCTCGGCTGGGCCGCCGCTTTTGGCGGGTTTCCTCCTCCGGGATCCGCCCCCTGCAGCCCTTCCCCCCCTGGCCCAGCCCCCTTGGGCCCCCCTTGGGCCCCCCTTGGGCCCCCTTGCCCCCAAAGCCATGTCCTCCCGCGGCAGGAGCAGGGCTGGAGCTGGGGCAGGTCGGGATGGGGCAGCGCTGGGCTCTTGGCCGCTCCCGCCCGCACTCGGCCCCCGCCGCAGCCGCCACGGCCGGGACAGCGCGGGGGGGCCCGGCCTGGGCGCCCCCCCCTCCCCCCTGCCCAAATTGCCGTCCCGGGGGGCGCTGGGGGCGAGGGGGGGGCGCCGGTGGGCTCGAGGTGGGGAGCGCTGGGCGCTGCGGCTCTGCCGGCACACGGGGGAGTTGCCCCCGCAGCCGGGGGGGCTCCCGGCACCCCCAGTGCCCAGAAAGGTCTCCCCACATTTGGGGTTTGGGGGCTCTGGGTGGGCTCTGAGCGGGTTGGGGGGTTCTTGTGGGTCTGTGGGGCGGTGTCGGGGGGTCCCGGCCCCTTTTGTGGAGCACTGGGTGCCGTGTTGGGGTGCAGGTGCCCCCCCAGAGCCCCCCCAGAACGGGGTGACACGGGGGGAACTCCGGGTTGTCCCCATTCCTGATCCATCCTGGAGCAACCAGGCTGGGGGCAACTGGGATCATACTGGGAGTGACTAGAACCACACTGGAACTGACTGGGAGCATAATTGGTGTGACTGGGAGCATGCTGAGATCGACTGGGACAGACTGGAAGTAACTGGGAGAGACTGGGAGAGACTGGCAGTGACAGGGATCATACTGGGAGGGACTGGAACTGTAGTGGGGTGACTGGGAGCAACTGGGACCATGCAGGGGTAACTTAGATCCTCCTAGGATAGAGTGGTATTGTACTGGAATGGCTGGGATCATACTGGGAGTTACTGGAACCAGAGAAGTGGTTAATGGGAGCAACTGGAACCACGCTGGGGGAAACTGGGATCAGAGTGGGAGCAGCCGGGCCTGTGCTGGGCTCATACTGGGATCATCCTGAGACTGACAGGGATCATCCTGGGAGTGACTGCAACAATACTGGGAGTATGTGACAGGGACTGTAACCATACTGGGGATGACTGGGATCAAACTGGATTCGTACTGGAAGTTGTCTCCAAGTTCCTGGGATCATACTGGGTGTGACTGGACTCATAGTGGGATCATACTGGGAGCAACTGGGACCATGCAGGGGGCAAATGGCATCATCCAGGCAGTGACTGAAAGTGCCTGGGGCCAGACTGGACTCAGACTGGGAGTCCCTGAGAGGGAAAGGAACCGTCATGAGGGGGAATGGGAGCAACTGGGACCACCTTGGGGCAACTGGGATCCTATTGGGAGTGACTGGGAGTGACTGGGATCACTGTGGGAGTGACCAGGACCGTACAGGAACCATCCTGGAAGTGACTGTAAGTGACTGGGATCATACTGGGAGTGACTGGAACTACTCAGAGGGGAACTGGGATCCAGTGGGGCCGTGCTGGAAGGCAACTGGGGACACACTTGGAGAAACTGGGATCAACCTGGAAGAAACTGGGAGTGACTGGGAGTGACAGGGTGCATTCTGGAGGCAACTGGCATAGACTGGGAGTGACTGGGATCCTACTGATGGGAACTGGAAGCATCCTGGGGCAAGTGGAAGTAACTGGGTGTGACTGTGAGCATGCTGAGGGCAACTGGGCTATACTGGGAGAGTCTGCAACCATCCTGAGGGTGACTGGGACCACACTGGGAGTGACTTGGACCGTGTTGGGGGCAACTGTGAGCAATTGGGACCATGCTGGGATAACTGTGATTGTACTGAGATCATACAGGGATCATACTGGATCATAATGGGAGCAACTGAATCTCTGCTGGGAGCAACTGGGATCACACTGGGAGGAACTGGGAGCAACTGCGACCACACTGGGGATAACTGGGGTCATACTGGGACCACAGTGGGAGCAAGTTGGTCCATGCTGGGGGCAATGGGATCATCTTGGGAGCCACTGGGCCCACAGTGAGGGTGACTGGGGTCATACTGGGAGTGACTGGGAGCATTCTGAGGACAGCTGGAACCATGTTAGCACAACTGGGATATACTGGGAGCAAGTGGGATCATACTGGGAGTGACTGGGATCATACTGGGAGCAACTAGGACCATATTGGGGGTGACTGGGAGTGGCTGTGAGCGACTGGGATTATGCTGGAAGCTACTGGGAGAAACCAGGAGTGAGTGGGACCACACTGGCAGCAACTGGGATATACTGGGAGAGACCAGGAGTGACTGGGATCATACTGGGACTGACTGGGATCACAGTGGGAGTGACTGGGAGTGCCAGGGATCATACTGGGAGCAACTGGAACCACAGTCAGTGACTGGGAGGAACTGGGACCCTGCTGGGGGCAAATGGCTTTCTACTGGGAGTGCCAGGGCATGTCTGGGTTCATCCTGGGTGTGAGTGCCACCATCTGGGGTGTCACTGGGATCCTACTGGGATGGTCCTGGGAGGGACTGGGAGGGAGTGGAACTCTAGTGGGGTGACTGGGAGCAACTGGGACCATGCAGGGGGTAACTTGGATCCTACTTGGAGAGACTGGTATCGTACCGGGAGTGACTGGGATCATAGTGGGATGATACTGGGTATGACTAAAAGTGACTGAGATGATACTGGGGGTGACTGGGAGCATGTTGGAGGCAAGTGGGATCTACTGGCAGTGGCTGGGAGTGACAGGGATGATACTGGGAGTGACTGGAAGCACAGTAGGGGTGAATGGGAGCAACTGGAACCACGCTGGGGGCAACTGGGTTCATAATGGGATCATCCTGGGAGTGACTGCAATAATATTGGGAGTATGTGAGAGGTCCTGCAACCATACTGGGGATGACTGGGATCAAACTGGATTCATACTTCAAGTTCCTGGGATCATACTAGGAATGTCTGGACTCATAGTGGGATCATCCTGGGAGCAACTGGGACCATGCAGGGGCAAATGGCCTCGTCCAGGCAGTGACTGAATGTGCCTGGGGCCATACTGGACTCAGACTGGGAGTCCCTGAGAGGGAAAGGAACCATCGTGGGGGGGACTGGGAGCAACTGGGACCACCTTGGGGGCAACTGGGATCCTATTGGGAGTGACCAGGACCATACAGGAACCACCCTAGGAGTGACTGTCAGTGACCGGGATCATACTGGGAGTGACTGGAACTACAGAGAGGGGAACTGGGAGCCAGTGGGGCCATGCTCCAAGGAACCCCCAAACTCACTCAGAGCCCACCCAGGACCCCACCTAACCCTTTTTTGGGGGGAGACATTTATGGGCACTGGTGTTACTGGGAGCTCCCCCGGCTGCAGGTGAGGAGCTCTGGGGTGAGAGGGGGTGTTGGGAAGGGGGGGGTCAGTGAGTCAGAGGGGATAAAAGGGGTGGTGGGACCCCAAAGGGAGTGGGAGGGGAGTGGGACCCCCCAAAAGTGGAGGGGGAGCGAGACTGAGAATTGGGGGCTGATGGGAAAGGGGTGGGAGAGGTCAGAAAAGTGGGGGAAACGAGAAAGGTGGAACCCACCAAAGTGAGCATGAGGGGGTTGGGGATTGGGGGATGATGGGTAAGGGGTGGGAGAGGGGGAAAAAGTGGGGGTTGGGACCTCATAAGTGATCCTGGGCAGGCTGGGAATTGAGGGGAACCACGGAAAAACCCTTGTCAGAGAGAAAACTGAGTGACCCGAGTCCTGGATGCTTTTAGGAAAGAGGTCTGAACATTTTTTGAAGAATAGAGAGGGGTGACTTTTTTATTCTTGACCTTTCCAGTTCTCCATTTGGGGGCAGGATGTCCTCTGGGCCAATGTTTTGTTCCCTTTGCAGTGAGTGCAGCCTCAGAGGGCTGAGCCCTCTCTGGCTGGGCTTGGCCTCTCCTGCAGAGACTCAGGCCTGGCTGGGCTGCCCCAGGCAGACGCTGCAGGAAAAAGAGCTCAGGCCGCCTGGCTCTGGTGTCCCTGGGGCTCAGCCTGTGCCCCATTGCTGTGCAATGAGATGGGCAAGGCAAAGCAAGGATGGAGCCTCGGAGCCACCAGCACGCTGTCCCCAAAGGCTGGGGTGGCACAGAAGCCCAGAGTCCCTGAGGTTGGCAGAGACTTGTGAGATCAACCAGCGTCCAGCCTACGCCCCATCCCCAGCACGTCAAGCAGACCACGGCACTCAGTGCCATGGCCAGTCTTTGCTTAAACACCTCCAGGGACGGTGACTCCACCACCTCCCTGGGCAGCCCATTTCAATACCTAATCCCTGTTTCTCTCCAAAAAGTCCTGCTCCTGTCCCTGACAAACAGCCCCTGACAGGCAGGTCCTCGTGTCCTCTTGTCCTGTCGCCTGTTGCCTCGGAGAAGGGGCTGACCCCCACCTGGCTCCTGTCAGGAAGTTGTGGACAGGGAGAAGGTCAGCCCCGAGCCTCCTCATCTCCAGGTTGGAGAAGCCCAGCTCCCTCAGCTGCTCCTCACAGGCCATGCACTGCAGACCCTTGCCCAACTCCATTGCCCTGCTCTCCACCCACTCCAGCCCCTCAAGGTTCTCCCTGAATTGAGGGGCCCAGAGCTGGACACAGCACTCCAGGGGTGGCCTCACCAGTGCCCAGTCCAGCAGAAGCATCACTGCCCTGCTCCTGCTGCCACACTCTTTCTGATCCAGGCCAGCCTGCCCTTGGCCTTCTTGCCCACCTGGGCACCCGCTGGCTCAGGTTCAGCCTCTGTCCACCAGCACCCCCAGGGCCTCTCCCACGGGGACCCTTTGCAGCTCCTCTGCCCCCGACCTGGAGCTGCAGGGGGTTCTTGTGGCCAGAGGCCCCAAAGGCACCAAAGGCACTCTTGAACCTCATGCCCACGGGCTCGGCCCAGAGGTCCAGCCTGTCCAGGTCCCTCTGCACAGCCTTCCTGCCCTCCAGCACATCCACACTGCAAGCCAGCTTGGGGTCCTCTGCCAATTTGCTCATGGAAGACTCAATGCCCTCCTGCACATCCCCACGAAAAATAGGCAACAGGACTGGGCCTGTTACCCAACAAGTTCTAGTGCTTGGCAAAGGAGCCCACCCAGCAGTGGGGAGAAACTGCTGGCAGGAGATTGAATGGGGGCAATAGACAATGGATGATGGACAAGTTCTGGGCCATGGCCATTTGTTAGAAAAACAAAGTAAAAGCTTAAGGCCTGCCCTATTTCAGTGGTCAGAGACCTGGCAGAGAAATCTATTTTTGAGACCTGGACACCAAGAAGGCAGAATTTCTAAACCACAAAGACCCTTAGAGAAACCAGAGACGAAGACAAAACTAACACAGACAGTTACTGAGGCTCTCTTTATCCAGGGAAAAGACAAGAAAAGGACAAAAACTGTGGACTAAGTATCATGCAAAGTGAGAAATCGAGAGCCAAGAGAAGAGAGAAGAAGAATTCCTGCAGAGAACTGGTAAGCCAATGGACAGGAATTCCTTTGTCTGCTAAAATGTAAAAAGAGTTAAAAGTTTTGAGAACTGATGTACATGTATTAGAGAGCAATTGCTGTGTCCCTTCAGCGCTGAATGAAGTAGGGTCACCTCTGGAACCCAACCAACTGCTCAGAGATTTTATTCCCCGGCTTTCACTGACAGTTTCTGGGGACCCAGATGAGACAAAGCAGCGCCGACAGGGCAGAGCAGAGGAATCGTTGGCCCTGCAGCGTGTACCAAAGGAGTTTTGGGGAGATCTTCCAGTTCCCTGGTCTGGAGAGTTCACCACGCCTTCTTTTCTGGGAAAAAGAACAGGCCATGAATTTTGGGTCCTTGATTTTAAGGCCTTTTGCCTGCACATAAGGCACAGCAATGGGAAGGACGCAGCGTGAGGCTGAGAGGTTTCTGTCATGGTTTGTGGGCTTGGGTGAGATTGGGCCAGAATTACAGGACACCTGTAAAATCTGGGCTTTGGGAAAGGTTGGGGAGGGTTGGGAAAGGTGTTCAAAGGGTGGTTTTGCCTGAGGTGTTAAACATGGGAGTGGGTCTGTCTTCCCAATTCCCAAGAGAAGAGATCCCAGAAAGCTCCCCTGCAGGTTGTGTTTTAAGGAACAGGAGAAGAGACCGAGGGTAAGGTGTTTCTTTCCTGGAGGGAAGGGCTGTCGTTCACTTGCAGGAGCCCTGTGCTGAAATTGCCAGTCTGACTGCCCAAACTGAACACAGCTGAAGATTCCTGCCAGACAAAAAGGGCCAGGACAGAAAGCTCTTGCTGCCCATGGAGTGCCCAGGGTGGCCCTCCAACTGCATCTGAAACCTGAAGGTTCCAGGCTTTCTTTCCTGGGGGAAAGGCCGTGACTTCACAAAGAGTCCCATGGCAGACAGGTGGGGCTGCACTGTGGGGGTGTGAGGTGTTGGTTCTTTGGTTTCCAGGGGTTATTCCAGAATGGAGAGGACAGGCTGTGACAACACAAAGGGGCCCATGGCACACAGGTGGGGCTGCATTCTGACCTTGTGGGGTGTTGGTTCTCTGGTTTCCAGGGGCTATTCCAGAATGGAGAGGACAGGCTGTGACATCACAATGGGGCCCATGGCACATGGGTTGGGCTGCACTAGGGGCTGTGAGACATTGGTGTTTTGGTTTCCAGCAGCCATTCTGGAATGGAGAGGACAGTCTGTGACATCACAAGAGGGCCCATGGCACAAAGGTGGGGCTTCACTTTGGGGTTGGAGGGCGTTGGTTCTTTGGTTGCCAGGGCCCATTCTGGAATGGAGAGGACAGGCTGTGGCACCACAAAGGAGCCCTTGGCACACGGATGGGGTTGAACTGTCACATGGTGGGGGCTTGGTTCTTTGGTTTCCAGAGGCCATTCCAGAATGGGGGCCAAAGGTGGTTTTGCAGAATAAAAGGTTGAAAACGGAAATTCCGCCTCAGAATTCCCACCCGTGGCTCCTGCTCGGAGTTGGCACCTGCTCCTGAAAAAGTTTTGGGGGGGTTCCCCTCGTTATTTTAGGCGTTTGGTGCCCCAGCTGAGCGTTGTTCTGTCACCACCGCTCGCGGTGCTGAAAGGTTATTTTGCAGAATAAAAGGTCAAAAATGGAGATCTCACCCAAAACTGAGGTTGTTTTGGTCAACCAGGTCCTGCCTGGAGTCTGCACCCACTCCCCAGAGGATTTTGGGGGGGTTCTCCCCATTGTTTGGGGTATATTAAATTAGTCATCAATTCACCCCAAATGGTGGGTTTGGGATATAAAAATCAGTTATTAACACAATGATTAGCACACAGTTATTAGTTCACAATTAATAATTGGTGGTTTGGGGGCATCACAAATCATGGACAATACACCCAAACTGGTTGTTTTTTTGTGTATAACAAAGCAACGATTTTAAAAAGCAGCTTTCAAGCTTCAGTTTTATAAACACCCGCTCTTTATTAATGCGAAACGTTGCAAAACCGGCCCCAAAATCCGCCTTTTTCTACTTAAAACGGACACCCCCGACCCCGCTCTCGCAGTCCTCAACCAGGTCCGCACCCCGCCTTTCCCGCGCTGCCCGCGGGGGGGCGCAGTTCCCACCCAGGTCCGCCCTGAGGGCGGGGAAAGGGAGGGGGTGGAGCGTGGGGAGGAGTGGCCAATGGGAGTGAGGGGGCACGGTTTAATCGGCCAATCAGCACACACCGAGGGTGAGAAGAGCGGGAGTGATGCAGAAGTAACAGGAGGGTAAGAACGGACACTAAAAGGCTCTTTTCTCACCCCAAAACTGCCCTCAAACCGTGGTCAACGCGGAAAAAGCTTGAAATAAGGCTGAAAAAAAGCGAGAAAAGAGGCTGATTTACCTCCCACCGAAATGGAGGGCCAAGAGAAGCACCGGTCTGAGCTATGCCTATTCTCCTGGTAAGTCCCTAACCAGCTCCTTATACCTGATTTTTTAGATTCACCCCGAATATTTCAGTTGCAGTGCTGGGGTGAACATCCCTCATCTGGCCAGAGATTTAGGTTGAAAGTCCTGGTTTGGGGTCTCTTAATTTCCCCTTCCAGAGTTCATAGTCGTCGGGGCGGCTGCAGATCCAGTTCTTTTCCGTGTGGCACAGGGATGAGCTGATCCATCCGTCATCGAGGTACCCACAGGGCCCCACACCCCTCACCTCAAACCTGCAATGCCAACGGGACCAGAGTGAGAAAGGGAAGAAAAGAAGAAAACTCCCCCCCCAAAAAAATTAAGAAGAGCTGGGATTTCCCCTCCGGCAGAGAAGGGCTTTGGCTGGGGGGGGTCTCTAATTCTCTGATCAGGGTTGGGGGGCAGCGACCTCGGCCCATCCCAACCCCCCATGGAAAGCCAGGAGCTGCCTGGACACGGGGCAGGAGAAGGTGCCCATCCCAGGATGGGGCATCCCAGACTCCAGGAAATCCCTGGGGCCCACCCGGGGCTCCAGCACGGACACAGGGACCCACCTGCCGTTCAAGGCCGTGCCATTGATCCACTCCCAGCTGTTATCCCTCATTCTCAGCCCGATCCAGTGGTTTGCTTCACCTTTATAGTGCAGAAGGAAGGCCTGGAAGGCAAAGAAACGTTGGCTTTGGCCAGTCTTGCCTTCCCCACCTCCTCTTTCCCTCCTGTGTCCACCCCCAGCCAGACCTGGGGCTTTTCCCAAGGGGTTGGCTCCCGGCTCCAGCACTGGCAGCACTTTGGGGCCAGCCTGGGGGGTTTGGGGCTGATTTATCCTCTTGGTTTCCCCATGTTTCCCACCCCGGAGCTGCTGCAGAGGCTCAAGCCCAGTCCTCACCAGTTCATCCCAGTCCTCACCAGTTCATCCCAGTCCTCACCAGTTCAACCCTCGTGCTTATGGTGGCCAGGGAAGCTCCCAGGGCCTCACACCTTGTCCGGCCCGTGGTCCAGTTGCCCTCAGCCTCAGAAAAATAATAACATTTTCCTTGGAAACCAGGCCAGGTGTCTGGGCACACGTGGGAGAATTCCGGCTCAGGGAAAGGGGGTCTGACACCGAGAACTGAAACACAGAAAACTGAGTCAGACACGTGGGCAGCCCTGAAAAGCAGCAAAATGGGGTTGATTCCTTGGTTTATTCCAGCAGCTGGAAGAGGGAAACTGGGGATTATTCTCTTGGGAAAGGCAATGGTGTGACTGAGTGAGGAGCAGGTGCCTGGAGCAAAGTGTAGGGAAAAAAGGGAGTCACCCACTTTGGGAGCCTCCCTTGATGCTGGGAATGTCCTGGGATCCTCCCACCTCCCAAAACGGAGGCGCCTGGCCCAGATCCTCCCCATGGGGGTGTCTGGGTGGGACTCACCAGTCAGTGCCATGACCAGGCTCAAGGTGAGGATCCCCAGGAACACACTCTGAGCGAGAACACACATCTTGGGGGATGTTCTCCGGTCTGACTCGGTTCTGTAGGACCCTGGGGCAGGAAAGAGCAGGGTGAGGATGGCCTGGCTCCTCTCCCCTCTACTTTGCCCTCCTGTGCTGGACCCTCAGTCCATCCGCAGGCCCACCCAGGCCCATCCAGGGAGCCCTCTGGGGGCTCAGGAGTCCTTCAAAGCCACAAAGGTGTGTTTGAGGGCCTGGAGACGGATCTTCAGCCTCCAGAGGTGAATTCCCCAGCATGGAATTCAGTGCAGCTGTGCCTGGGCTGCTCCACACCCACCCAAAGGCTCCATCCCCATCCCACTGGTGCTCCCCCTGGAGCGAGATGCTCTTCCCACACCCCGCCCTCCCTCGGAAGGTTTGGGGTTTTCCCAGCATTACCCCATTTGCACTGTTTCTCTGGATCACTGCAGGTGTTCAGTGTTTCTTCCTGGATTGAAGAATTTGGCTTTTGGATTCCCTTCCCCATCGTGGCACAGAAACCTCATGGCCCGGGGCTGACGTTCTCCTGGGCTCTGTGGGGTGGATGCACTCGGCAGCCTGGGGTGGAAGGAGAGGAGAGGCTGAGGGGACCTGCAGGGAGCTGAGACCTCCTGGGCCACAGCCCAGCCAGCCACAACAGCCCCTGTGGGGTTGGCACTGGCTCTCAGCGTTGTCATGGTGCCAAGGGCAGTCTGGCAGGACTTTGTTCTGAGCTGAACACGCCTCCGGCACAGGAGGCAGCACAAAGGGCCGAGGGGAGGGGAAAAGATAAGGGAGGGAAAGAGAGAGGAGGGACAAAGATTAAGGAGGAAAAAAACAACCCCAACAAATTAAGCAGAATGAAAGAGAAAGACAAGTTTAAAAACACTTTATTAAATAAATAAGCCATTGAGAGCTCACAGGTCAAAGGCAGCTGAAGTGTTTGCAAGGGACAGGAGCCTGTTCAGGGCTCAGGAGCTGCTGCCAAAAGGGAGGAAAAGGCACCAGGGCTTGGAGTAGAATTTGTGCTTTGGGGGCCCTTTTGCAAAAACACACAGGATGGAAAGTAGCCTGTGACAGTTCACAGCATCTCTTCTGCTCGGGTTTTCTGTTCGTGGCTCCACACAAGCTTCTTTTGCTCTGGTTTCTCCTCCCTGTGCCCACTGTTGCAGGAGCACGACCTGGTTCCCTGCACCCAAACCAACAGGGACAGCAGCTTTTGGTCCTCTTGGGTCTTGTGTTAAGTTATCAGCAGCAACAGGAACGTGTCCTGATAAACAGCAATATTTCATTGCAAAAGTCAGCTCTGAAAGCTGCAAAGGTTTGATTGTGGGTAAAGAGATGTGAAAAAAGCACAAAGTGGTTCCCTCAGAGGGGATTTGCAGGAGAAAACTCAAGGAGTGCTCAGATAACAGTGTTTCCAGAGCAGTGAGAGGGTTAAATTGGTAGGAGAAACAAACACAGGATGAGCCAGAAGGGGGGGGTGCTTCCTCATCTCGGGGGTTTCTAAAGTGCAACAGGATAAAGGGCAGACCTTGCCCAAGCTCTGAGCTGGAGCTGAGCACAGAAGTGGGGAAGAGATCCTTACAGATGAAGGGCTTGTTATTTCAGAAACTAAACTATGATGTGTCTGGACCTGCTCCATATGGCAGAAGCCCCAGTGCACAAATTCAACCCCCTCATTTCAAGCCAAAATTTCAGTCCTACTTTAATTTCTGCCTCCCAGTGTCGACTGAACAAATTCAACAAATTCCCTTAAAAAGACCCCCGAACGTTCACCTTGTAAGACCCCACCTGAGGCAGCCTGAGCTCCTGCTCAAGTTTAATCCCTCCCAAACCCAATTCTGAGCCAGAAATGAATGCCCTGGTGAAGGTTTTAGTATTTGCAAAACTGAAGTGTCAATTTGAAAATAAAAGGCACCCAGTGCATTTCCTGATTCACTCAGTCCCACTGTCATTTTTGCTCCTTTATGATGACTAATTTCTGCCTCCCAGTGTTGACTGTACAAATTCCACAAATTCCCCTAAAAAGACCCCCGAAGGTTCACGTTGTGAGACCCCCCCTGGTGCAGCCCAAGCTCCTGCCCAGGTTCAATCCCTCCCAAGCCCACCGTGGTTTCCAGCTGGTTCCCTCCAGCTCCCCCCAAAATCACTGTTCATTCCACTCAACTGAAACAAATTAAAGTCCTTTTTATATCATTATTTACCTCTTTGCACCACAATTTGCTCAATTCTCTTCCCAAGAAGCAACTCTGTCAGCAACAAGGGGCTGAAAAAAACCCGAACAAAATCACTGAAGAAGCAGCAAAAATGACAAACCAGCCCAACCCCACAGCAGACACTCAAACCAACCCCACGGCAGCAAAAGCTGTAAAACTGTGACCTTTGGCGTTTACTCCTCCCTGCCCTTCAACGTGCCACGTTTAATTAATCAGGTGGTCATTGCAGCCCCCCCAGAGACAAGACCATGATGTGGGGGCTCAGCCCTGTCCCAGCCGTGGCTCACTGTGGGCAGGGAGCACCCACCACCCCGAGTTTGGCAGCCCAGGGGCTGCTCTGGAGTACTCACCTCGCAGGGCAGCTGTCAACGGGTGGATGATTTCCCGGAACTGAGTCTGTTGAGCCAGAGACAGGGGAAGAGAGTCAAATAACAGAGGCGTGGTTTTGACTTGTACAGCTCTTTGGCTGTTCTCCAGCAGATCTCAGTGTGATTCATTTTCCAAGGAACAAAGTCCATTTTTGCACCTTGCTTACTTACAAATATTTAAGAGTTCCCAACCAAGGGATCTGTGATGGGCTGGCCCTGGTTGGTGCCAGATGCTGCTCTGTCACCCCCCTCCTCACCCGGGCAGGGGACAGAATTATTCCAAACTTTCACCCCGTGAAAACTGCACAGTCCAGAGCCAGAAGAAATGAGAAGCTGTTGGAGATGTATGACCACTGGTTGGAAATCTGAGAAACCCAGGGGGGAGGTTTTTGGCTGAAGGGGTCCCACGTGGCTGGGATGGGGGCGTGCACTTTAAATGATACCAGAAAAGATGGACCAAAATACACCCAACCCAAAATATTGTCCTAACTATATTTATGACTTTTTATACAGTCTTTCATTATCGGGGGAAATGTTTAATTGAGGAAAGGCTCTAAAGTCGTGCTGAGGGATCAGGGAGAGGTCACTCACCAGTAGTTCTTGTGGGCACAAGAAAGGAATGGATTAATGACTAACAGTTTTTTCTAAATCCATCCTGGTGTTCTTTTAAGAAGGAAATAAGAAAACACACGAACTTCAAACTGCAGGCAGGGAACTGGAATTTGGTTTTTTTCATAATTTTTTGTTGTTTTGCTGGTTTGGGTTGGGTTGGGTTTTTTTGAAAAAAAAAAAGAAAAAAAAAAAACACCTGCAGACAAGCTCCCTGTTGTGGCTTTGTCGCGACATGGGGGTGCCATTGCCTGGACGCTGCTGGCTCAGGGCAGCTGCAGAACGGGCTCAGCCTCCCGAGGGGAAGAAGCAGCACCTGAGAGGGTGCTCGGGATTGTGCCACCCCGAGTTTGGCAGCCCAGGAGCTGCTCTCAAGTACTCACCTCGCAGGGCAGCTCTCAGTGACTGTGAGATTTCGCGGTAGGGTCGGTTTAGTCACAAACCAGCAAACAAACTCCGCAACTGACGCAACAACTGAAAAGTTGTTTTTTGCTCTTCTCCAGCAGCTTCTCAGTGTGGTTTAATTGACATCAGGACACGTCGCTTCCCATTGGCTGACGGGGCTCTTCGACGCTTCCCATTGGCTGACAGGGGCCCTTCGACGCTTCCCATTGGCTGACGGGGTCTCTGACGCTTCCCATTGGCTGTTTTTCGATCCCCCCCCGCCGTGGCTCTGCCGTGTGGATGTGAAACGGGACGTGTGTGACTCACTGACCCTTTCGCTGCCGCCGAGTTTTTTCTTTCGTCGCCCTTTTACTGTTTATTGCCTTCCCCACCTGTCCCTCGCGCCCCGTCCAGCGCCGGCAGCCCCGTCCCTTCCCCTGCTCCCTCCGCCGTGTTCCATCCCGGCTGTTGGAGCCTTGGAGCTCCCGGGGGTGACGGGGGGGCTGAGCCCCTTCCCAGTGCTCCCAGTCTGCCCAGTCACCCTCCAGCACCCCAGGGAGGGCTTCGGGGGGGGGGGGGGAGGACAGCACAAAAGTGCTGCTGGGGGGTCCCACCTCACTTCTGTTTGGTTTGTTCTTCCCAAGCTGGGCAAAACCGACTTTTGGAGTTTTCTGCCAGAACTCTGTCCCCTCCTCCGCTCGGGCAAAGGGATTCGGGGCCATTTCCCCCTTTTTGGGGCAAATAAAATCGATGGGTTAAGCGCCAGCAGGACGCAGCAGCCCTGCAGCCTGCGGAGCCCATGCTGGCCTGTGCCTGGCAGAGAAAAAAAGGAGATCAGGGACTAATTAATCAGTGATTAATTAGCCTAATAAAATTGCTCCTCATTAGGGGGCAAGAGAAGTGGGGCTTCTGGCTGAGCCAATGTTACCCTACAGACATGACTGGGAAAACCAGGCATGAGCTCCGTGAAACTGTGTCTATTTTTGGACAGAACTGGTGCTTTATTGAGCAATTCTCTCATTTTGTGCTCCTTTTGATGGTATTTTATCGATTCTTATCTCTTAGAGATCTCGATCAACACCTTGATCTCTTATTTTCACCATTTTAGCGGGGGTGTGAGGAGTGGTTTTTCTCTCCCAGCACCTCGTGCTGTGTCTCCTTGTCCTCCTTGTCCCTTCCCGTGGGTTTCCTTCCTCTGGACACAGACCCCCGACCCCCCACCCCTCGGGGCCGTCAGGACGAGTCCCCCCAGCAGTTGTGGGGCTTTGGTTTGGGTACAGGAAGCTCCGAGCCCGCTGCCAGTTCACACCAGCCCGGGGGGGCAGCGGCGCTTTGGTTTCCTGTCCCTTCCTCCTGTGACCACTGCGGGTCCCCGGCGCTGAGCGGCGGGACATGGAGGACCAGGACGGCTACATGGCCTTAGAGCAGTGGAGGAAACGAGGGGCTGCGGGGAGCCCCCCGTCCTCCCCAGGGGCAGGTACTGGGGGGGGTCGTGTCCGCTGGGCCCCCCCAGATCGGGGGGGGAAGAGGGACTCGGGGGGGTGGGGTGATGTCACCCCTGGGGTCCCCAAGAGCTGCTCAGGGTGGGGAAACTGAGGCAGGGATTGAGGGAGGAGGGGCTGGGGGGTTTTCTCGAGGCTGTGTTTGGCTGCTGTCCCACCCCCCGAGCTGGGACCCCCCAACAGAGGGAGCAGAGGGATTTTTTGGGGGCACCCACCTCCTCCTGCTCTTGTGCAGGGGGGGCTGCAGGGGTTTGGGGGGGGGTCTCACCAGGGTGCTTTGCCCCAGGACCCCCTGCCCCGGGCTCTGGGTGGGTGAGGGGGTGACCGGTGCTCTTTTCCACACCCCAGCTGTAGGATCTGGCTTTCCAGAACCCCGGGGGGTCCCCCCCACAGCCCCCCCGCGCCGTCCCCGCTGCCTCCTCGGGGCCCTCACGGCTGCCCTGGCGCTGTCCCTGGTGCTGTGTGGTGAGTTTGGGGGCTGGGAAGGGGCACCCGGACCCCTCTGCCCCTTCCCACCCCCCCAGTGCCCCTGACCGGGCTGGGCATCCTCCTGTCCCAGTGTCCTGGTGGGTGGCAGAGAGGGTACAGCCCGAGGCGACCTGGAGGTGGGGGAACACCTCCCTGGGACCCCCCTGTGCCAGCCTGGACGGCACCTTCAGGGAGCTGAGGAGGATCCTGTGCCCCCTGCGAGGTAACCCCCCACCCCCGGGGGTCCCATCGATGCCCCCTCCCCAAACTTAAGCCAGGTTGGAGCCTCCCCCTGTCCTCCCACGGTACCTCAGCACGCCGGGGTCTGTCTGTCTGTCCGTCTGTCTGTCCGCAGAGGCCGAGGGGTGCAGGCTCTGCCCCGTGGGCTGGATGCTGGGCAGGACCAAGTGCTACTGGGTCTCGGAAAGGATGAACTCGTGGCACGGGAGCCGGGAGGACTGCGGGGCCCGCGGGGCCGCGATGGCGATGCCGTGGGACAAGGACGAGCTGGTGAAGGGACCGAGGGGACAGAGGGGCTGGAGGCACCCCAGGGGAGGGCGAAGGGCTCCCCAGAAGCCTGGGATCACACCCCTCATTCCCAAATTCCCCGCGGTGCCCGTGGCAGATCGGGGGGGGACATGGGTCTGGCTCGGTCCCGGGGTGAGGATGGAGCCTATTTTGGGGTGACCATCCCCGGCCCGGCAGCGCCACCACTGCTCCTTTCCCCGGGCCAGGATTCCCTCAATGAGACCCTGAGGAAACCCACGCGCCACTTCTGGATCGGGCTCTCGGTGCCCGCGCCCGGCGTGGGCTGGACGTGGGTGAACGGCTCCCGCCCGGACTGGAGCCGGTGAGGAGCGCTGGGGGGTCGGGGTGGGCACCCCCCTGTCCCCCGAGGGCCCCCCGGGGGTGACACGGGCCCCCTCCCGCACCCGCAGCTTCCCGCAGGACCTCGGGGAGGGTCCCGGAGCCTGCGGGGCGCTCAAGGGGGACAGGATCGACCCCCGCGCCTGCGACACGGGGCTGCAGTGGATCTGCCAGACGGAGTCCGCCCGGATCTGAGCCTCCATCGCACCCAAAACCCACCGTTAATGCGCGAAAAAATCCCGATTCCCGCGGGTTCGGCACCCACCGGCGGCTCCCGGGGCACGGGCAGGACCGCGGCCGGGGAAAGTCGGGGGGCGGAGGAGAAATCGAACTACGAAAAGAATGAAAACTAAAAATAACTTGTAAAATTCACTTTGTGGGGGAGCTGGTTGGGAACAATCTCTCGATCCCCCCGGTGCCCGAGGGCGGAGCGGACCTGCCTGTCCGTCGGGGCAGCTCTTTTAGGGACGCGGGGCAGGGGACGCTCCCCGGGGCCGCTCGTCCCCCCTCACAGTGTCCCTCGGTGCCGCCGCGAGTGTCCGTCGGTGCCGCTGTTTCGGTCGCGGGTCTTTTATTGCCTTCTCTCTCTTTTTTTTCCGTTCACACCCCCCCTCTCCCCGCTCCGGGGCGGCCCTTTCGCCGCCGCCGCCCCTCGCCCGCCCCTTGTCGCAGCTCTTCAGTGACAGGGGGTGGGTCCCACGAGCCAAGGCAGGGTCTGTCTGTCTGTCCCTCCGGGCAGCTCCTCCAGCACCGCTGCGGCTCTGCTGTCGCGTTTAATTCTATTTTCTATATTTTATTCGCAGCTCCCACCCCGCTCGGCGCAGCCCTTCTGGCCACCCCCGACACCGCCCGTTCAGTGACACCGCCGGGGGACCCCTCGGTGCAGCCTTTTATTCTATTTTACTCTATTTCCTGTCTTTTCTTCTGTTCCCACGCTCGCTGCGGCTCTTTCAGACCCGGGCGGTGGGAACCCCTCGCAGCGATTTTAACGCTCCTGCGGAGCCAAGAAATGCCGGGAAACAGTTTCGACGCGCGCAGCTGCTTTTCCTGCCGGTCCCCGGCACATTTTACAAGCAGTGACACAAATGGGCTGTGCCAGCGCTCGGTGCCCCTGGGCTCCAAACTGCCGGGGCAGGAGCCGCTGGGCACAATCCTGAGATACCTTTCCCCACTCCCCTCATCACGACTGTTGAGCTTTTCTTCACGGAAACAATTCCCCGTGGTAATGAAAGGCTGTATAACAAGGTCATAAGTATTATTATGTCAATATTTGTGCTTGGTTGGGTGCATTCTGGTCCATCTTTTATGGTATTTAAAGTGCAGAGCCTCCATCCCAGACTTATGAGCAGCCACGTGGGACCCCTTCAGCCAAAAACCTCCCCCTGGGTTTCTCAGATGTCACGATGGTGGTCATACATCCCCAACAGCTTCTCATTTCTTCTGGCTCCAAACTGTGCAGTTTTCACGAGGTGACAGTTTGGAATAATTCTGTCCCCTGCCTGGGTGAGGAGGGGGGTGACAGAGCAGCATCTGGCACCAACCAGGGCCAGCCCATCACAGATCCCTTGGTTGGGAACTCTTAAATATTTCTAAGTAAGCAAGGTGCAAAAAATGGACTTTGTTCCTTCAAAAATGAACCACACTGAGAATTGTTGGAGAACAGCAAAACAGCCAAAGAGCTGTAAACTGAAAACCACGCCTCTGTGGTTGACTCCCGTCCTGTCTCTGGCTCAAAGACTCAGTTCCGAGAAATCAGCCACCCGTTGACAGCTGCCCTGCGAGGTGAGTACTCCAGAGCAGCTCCTGGGCTGCCAAACTCGGGGTGGTGGGTGCTCCCTGCCCACAGTGAGCCACGGCTGGGACAGGGCTGAGCCCCCACATCACGGTCTTGTCTTTGGGGGGGCTGCAATGACCACCTGATTAATTAAACGTGGCACGTTGAAGGGCAGGGAGGAGTAAACGCCAAAGGTCACAGTTTTACAGCTTTTGCTGCCGTGGGGTTGGTTTGAGTGTCTGCTGTGGGGTTGTGCTGGTTTGTCATTTTTGATGCCTTGTAAGAGCTTCTTCAGTGAATTTGTTGGGTTTTATTCAGCCCCTTGTTGCTGACAGGGGTTGCTTCTCGGGAAGAGAAATGAGAAAATCGTGGTGAAAAGAGGTAAATAATGATATAAAAAGGACTTTAATTTGTTTCAGTTGAGTGGAATGAACAGTGATTTTGGGGGGAGCTGGAGGGAACCAGCTGGAAACCACGGGGGGCTTGGGAGGGATTGAACCTGGGCAGGAGCTTGGGCTGCACCAGGGGGGGTCTCACAACGTGAACCTTCGGGGGTCCTTTTAGGGGAATTTGTGGAATTTGTACAGTCACACTGGGAGGTAGAAATTAGTCATCATAAAGGAGCAAAAATGACAGTGGGACTGAGTGAATCAGGAAATGCACTGGGTCTCTTTTAGTTTCAAATTGATAGTTCAGTTTTGCAAATACTAAAACCTTCACCAGCCCACTGGTTTCTGGCTCAGAATTGGGTTTGGGAGGGATTAAACCTGAGCAGGAGCTCAGGCTGCACCAGGTGGGGTCTTACAAGGTGAACGTTCGGGGGTCTTTTTAAGGGAATTTGTTGAATTTGTTCAGTCGACACTGTGATGCAGAAATTAAAGTAGGACTGAAATTTTGGCTTGAAATGAGGGCCCTGAACTTGTGCACTGGGGCTTCTGCCATATGAAGCAGGTCCAGGCACCTGATAGTTTTGTTTATAAAATAACAAGCCTTCATATCTAAGGGTCCCTCCCCCACTTTCACGCTCAGCTCCAGCTCAGAGCTTGCATAATGTCTGGCCTTTTTACTGTCAACTTTGGAAACCCCCAGGGTGCTGAAGTACCACCCCTTCTGGCTCATCCTGTGTTTGTTTCTCCTACCAATTTAACCCTCTCACTGCTCTGGAAACGCTGTTATCTGAGCACTCCTTGAGTTTCCTCCTGCAAATCCCCTCTGAGGGAACCACTTTGTGCTTTTTTCACATCTGTTTACCCACAATCAAACCTTTGCAGCTTTCAGAGCTGACTTTTGCAACGAAATATTGCTGTTTATCAGGACATGTTCCTGTTGCTGCTGATAACTTAACACAAGACCCAAGAGGACCAAAAGCTGCTGTCCCTGTTGGTTTGGGGTGCAGGGAACCAGGTCGTGCTCCTGCAACAGTGGGCACAGGGAGGAGAAACCAGAGCAAAAGAAGCTTGTGTGGAGCCACGAACAGAAAACCCGAGCAGAAGAGATGCTGTGAACTGTCACAGGCTACTTTCCATCCTGTGTGTTTTTGCAAAAGGGCCCCCAAAGCACAAATTCTGCTCCAAGCCCTGGTGCCTTTTCCTCCCTTTTGGCAGCAGCTCCTGAGCCCTGAACAGGCTCCTGTCCCTTGCAAACACTTCAGCTGCCTTTGACCTGTGAGCTCTCAATGGCTTATTTATTTAATAAAGTGTTTTTAAACTTGTCTTTCTCTTTCATTCTGCTTAATTTGTTGGGGTTGTTTTTTTCCTCCTTAATCTTTGTCCCTCCTCTCTCTTTCCCTCCCTTATCTTTTCCCCTCCCCTCCCCTAGGCCCTTTGTGCTGCCTCCTGTGCCAGAGGCGTGTTCAGCTCAGAACAAAGTCCTGCCAGACTGCCCTTGGCACCACGACAACTGGCTGAGAGCCAGTGCCAACCCCACAGGGGCTGTTGTGGCTGGCTGGGCTGTGGCCCAGGAGGTCTCAGCTCCCTGCAGGTCCACCCCACAGAGCCCAGGAGAACGTCAGCCCCGGGCCATGAGGTTTCTGTGCCACGATGGGGAAGGGAATCCAAAAGCCAAATTCTTCAATCCAGGAAGAAACACTGAACACCTGCAGTGATCCAGAGAAACAGTGCAAATGGGGTAATGCTGGGAAAACCCCAAACCTTCCGAGGGAGGGCCGGGTGTGGGAAGAGCATCTCGCTCCGGGGAGGCACCAGTGGGATGGGGATGAAGCCTTTGGGTGGGTGTGGAGCAGCCCAGGCACAGCTGCACTGAATTCCACTCTGGGGAATTCACCTCTGGAGGCTGAAGATCCGTCTCCAGGCCCTCAAACACACATCAGTGGCTCTGAAGGACTCCTGAGCCCCCAGAGGGGTCCCTGTCCTGGGTGGGGCTGGGGATGGACTGAGGGTCCAGCACAGGAAGGCAAAGCAGAGGGGAGAGGAGCCAGGCCATCCTCACCCTGCTCTTTCCTGCCCCGGGGTCCTACAGAACCGAGTCAGACTGGAGAACATCCCCCAAGGTGCGTGTTCTCCTGGCTCTGAGTGTGTTCCTGGGGATCCTCACCTTGAGCCTGGCTGGAGCAGTGACTGGTGAGTCCCACCCAGGCACCCCCATGGGGAGGATCCGGGCCAAGCACCTCTGTTTTGGGAGGTGGGAGGATCCCAGGACCTTCCCGGCATCAAGGGAGGCTCCCAAAGTGGGAGCTTTGCACTTTGCTCGAGGCATCTGCTCCTCGCTCAGTCACACATTTCCCAAGAGAATCATCCCCAGTTTCCCTCTTCCAGCTACTGGAAAAAAACCCCCAAGGAATCAATCCCATTTTGCTGCTTTTCAGGGCTGCCCACGTGTCTGACTCAGCTTTCTGTGTTTCAGTTCTCGGTGTCAAACCCCGGTTCTCTGAGCGGGAATTCTCCCACGTGTGTCCAGACACCTGGCCTGGTTTCCAAGGAAAATGTTATCATTTTTCTGAGGCTGAGGGCAACTGGACCATGGGCCGGGCAAGGTGTGAGGCCCTGGGAGCTTCCCTGGCCACCATAAGCACGAGGGAGGAAGTGGTGAGGACTGGGATGAACTGGTGAGGACTGGGCTTGAGCCTCTGCAGCAGCATCGGGGTGGGAAACACGAGGAAACCAAGAGGATAAAACCAGCCCCAAACCCCCCAGGCTGGCCCCAAAGTGCTGCCAGTGCTGGAGCCGGGAGCCAAGCCCTTGGGAAAAGCCACCAATTATTAATTGTGAACTAATAACTGTGTGCTAATCATTCATTGTGTTAATAACTGATTTTTATATCCCAAACCCACCATTTGGGGTGAATTGATGACTAATTTAATATACCCCAAACAATGGGGAGAACCCCCCCAAAATCCTCTGGGGAGTGGGTGCCGACTCCAGGCAGGACCTGGCTGACCAAAACAACCTCAGTTTTGGGTGAGATCTCCATTTTTGACCTTTTATTCTGCAAAATAACATATCAGCACCGCGAGCGGTGGTGACAGAACAACGCTCAGCTGGGGCACCAAACCCCTAAAATAACGAGGGGAACCCCCCCAAAACTTTTTCAGGAGCAGGTGCCAACTCCGAGCAGGAGCCACGGGTGGGAATTCTGAGGCGGAATTTCCGTTTTCGACCTTTTATTCTGCAAAACCACCTTTGGCCCCCATTGTGGAATGGCCTCTGGAAACCAAAGAACCAAGCCCCCACCATGTGACAGTTCAACCCCATCTGTGTGCCAAGGGCTCCTTTGTGGTGTCACAGCCTGTCCTCTCCATTCCGGAATGGGCCCTGGTAACCAAAGAACCAACGCCCTACAACCCCAAAGTGAAGCCCCACCTTTGTGCCATGGGCCCTCTTGTGATGTCACGGCCTATCCCCTCCATTCCAGAATGGCTGCTGGAAACCAAAACACCAATGTCTCACAGCCCCTAGTGCTGCCCAACCCATGTGCCATGGGCCCCTTTGTGATACCACAGCCTGTCCTCTCCATTCTGGAATAGCCCCTGGAAACCAAAGAACCAACACCTCACACCCCCACAGTGCAGCCCCACCTGTCTGCCACGGGACTCTTTGGGATGTCACGGCCTTTCCCCCAGGAAAGAAAGCCTGGAACCTTCAGGTTTC
Organism: Pseudopipra pipra; assembly: GCF_036250125.1. Taxonomy (NCBI): domain Eukaryota; kingdom Metazoa; phylum Chordata; class Aves; order Passeriformes; family Pipridae; genus Pseudopipra; species Pseudopipra pipra. The sequence goes on from NC_087580.1 coordinate 478,511, forward strand.
AGATGCAGTTGGGGGCCACCCTGGGCACTGCATTGGCAGCAAGAGTTTTCTGTCCTGGCCCTTTTTGTCTGGCAGGAATCTTCAGCTGTGTTCAGTTTGGGCAGTCAGACTGGCAATTTCAGCTCAGGGCTCCTGCAAGTGAACGACAGCCCTTCCCTCCAGGAAGGAAACCCCTTACCCTCGGTCTCTTCTCTTGTTCCCTAAAACACAACCCGCAGGGGAGCTTTCTGGGATCTCTTCCCTCGGGAATTGGGAAGATAGACCCACTCCCATGTTTAACACCTCAGGCAAAACCACCCTTTGAACACCTTTCCCAACCCTCCCCAACCTTTCCCAAAGCCCAGATTTTACAGGTGTCCTGTAATTCTGGCCCAATCTCACCCAAGCCCACAAACCATGACAGAAACCTCTCAGCCTCACGCTGCGTCCTTCCCATTGCTGTGCCTTATGTGCAGGCAAAAGGCCTTAAAATCAAGTCCCCAAAATTCATGGCCTGTTCTTTTTCCCAGAAAAGAAGGTGTGGTGAACTCTCCAGACCAGGGAACTGGAAGATCTCCCCAAAACTCCTTTGGTACACGCTGCAGGGCCAACGATTCCTCTGCTCTGCCCTGTCGACGCTGCTTTGTCTCATCTGGGTCCCCAGAAACTGTCAGCGAAAGCCAGGGAATAAAATCTCTGAGCAGTTGGTTGGGTTCCAGAGGTGACCCTACTTCATTCAGCACTGAAGGGACAAAGGAATTGCTCTCTAACACCTGTACATCAGTTCTCAAAACTTTTAACTCTTTTTACATTTTAGCAGACAAAGGAATTCCTGTCCATTGGTTTACCAGTTCTCTGCAGGAATTCTTCTTCTCTCTTCTATTGGCTCTTGATTTCTCACTTTGCATGATACTTAGTCCACAATTTTTGTCCTTTTCTTGTCTTTTCCCTAGATAGAGAGTGCCTCAGTAACTGTGTTCATTTTGTCTTTGTCTCTGGTTTCTCTAAGGGTCTTTGTGGTTTAGAAATTCTGCCTTCTTGGTGCCCAGGTCTCAAAAATAGATTTCTCTGCCAGGTCTCTGACCACTGAAATATGGCAGGCTGTCGTGGTTTGGACCTTGTTTTCCCCCAGAGGCTGAAAAGTGGTAGACCCCAAGGGGTGGAAACCCTTGGAAGTTTTGAAGTTCTGCCCAATGGGCGCTCCTGCAAAAATGTAAACATATCACAACCAGACCGGAAGAGATGAGTTGTAGTTTTTGGTTGTTGGAGGAGAGGTGGCCATGTTGTAGGGCCACGAGGAAGGGGCTCTAAGCCCCTTGGGCCCTCTGGGGCCTCCCAGCCTCTGGCTGGGGGCTGCAGGGACCTGGAACAGCATAAAGCTGGGCTGGGTGCCTGTAGTTATGCCGGGAGATGTTTTTCTCCATGGGCACAGAGCAGCAGCCGAGACTGACCAGAGAAACGGTGGCAGAGAGCCAGAGAGATAAGACCTGAACTGAAGAAGCAGCAGAAACAACATGCAGCACCGGAGAGAAGACTCCTGGAAAGGGAGGAGAAGAAGAGAGCAGCAGAGAGACAGAGTTTGGGGTAAGAGACTGTGCCAGATCCCCCAAAACTCCCTTGGAGACCCTCTTGGAGAAGAGGGACATGGACTCCTATTTTAGAGGAGCCTTGGACATGTAGCACTAGAGAGAGAGAAGCTGAGAAGCTCAGAGCGTCCCGGAGCTGGACTGGGACGGCCAGATGGAATGCAGGGGGAGTTGACCTTGGCTCCCCCCCCCTTGCACTGCTGCCGCGGTGGCAGCCTGAGAGACAGTGGCACAGAGGCCCTGCAAGAAGGAGCTGAGTCTCCTGCAAGAGATACCAGACCTTCACGAAGACCCCCCTGTGTCTTCGTGATATGACGTGGTGATACGACCTTGTCTGGGGTTACGAAGCCCACGGAAGACCCCTCGGGTGAGGCGATGGGGCCGGGGGAGTTTGATACCTCCCTCGTTGAGTGCTGGCAGAAAGCCAGCTGTCAGCTGCTGCATGTGGAGAAGAGAGACAGAACCTGCTGCATTAGAAGATCCTGCTGCTTAAGGACTGGAAGGGATCTGTCCTTCTTTCCCTCCTGGACTTTTATTTGGAGGGGAGAGGAGACCTGATCCACTGTAAATACTATATGTCATGGTAGAGATAGTTGCAATCGTGTGTATAATGTGATGTTATATTTATTTGTACAGTCATTGTAATATATTCCCTTTCCCCCACTTTGAGTCTGGTGTGTTTTGTCTGGAAAAACCCATCTCACATTAGGTTGAGATGTTGGAGGGGGGAATGGAACTAGGGAATTGGATTTGGGGACTATCTCAAACCATGACACAGGCCTTAAACTTTTACTTTGTTTTTCTAACAAATGGCCATGGCCCAGAACTTGTCCATCATCCATTGTCTATTGCCCCCATTCAATCTCCTGCCAGCAGTTTCTCCCCACTGCTGGGTGGGCTCCTTTGTCAAGCACTAGAACTTGTTGGGTAACAGGCCCAGTCCTGTTGCCTATTTTTCGTGGGGATGTGCAGGAGGGCATTGAGTCTTCCATGAGCAAATTGGCAGAGGACCCCAAGCTGGCTTGCAGTGTGGATGTGCTGGAGGGCAGGAAGGCTGTGCAGAGGGACCTGGCCAGGCTGGACCTCTGGGCCGAGCCCGTGGGCATGAGGTTCAAGAGTGCCTTTGGTGCCTTTGGGGCCTCTGGCCACAAGAACCCCCTGCAGCTCCAGGCTGGGGGCAGAGGAGCTGCAAAGGGTCCCCGTGGGAGAGGCCCTGGGGGTGCTGGTGGACAGAGGCTGAACCTGAGCCAGCGGGTGCCCGGGTGGGCAAGAAGGCCAAGGGCAGGCTGGCCTGGATCAGAAAGAGTGTGGCAGCAGGAGCAGGGCAGTGATTCTTCTGCTGGACTGGGCACTGGTGAGGCCACCCCTGGAGTGCTGTGTCCAGCTCTGGGCCCCTCAATTCAGGGAGAACCTTGAGGGGCTGGAGTGGGTGGAGAGCAGGGCAATGGAGCTGGGCAAGGGTCTGCAGTGCATGTCCTGTGAGGAGCAGCTGAGGGAGCTGGGCTTCTCCAACTTGGAGAAGGCTCAGGGCTGACCTTCACCCTGTCCACAACTTCCTGACAGGAGGCTGGAGCCAGGTGGGGGTCAGCCCCTTCTCCGAGGCAACAGGTGACAGGACAAGAGGACACGAGGACCTGCCTGTCAGGGGCTGTTTGTCAGGGACAGGAGCAGGACTTTTTGGAGAGAAACAGGGATTAGGTATTGAAATGGGCTGCCCAGGGAGGTGGTGGAGTCACCGTCCCTGGAGGTGTTTAAGCAAAGACTGGCCATGGCACTGAGTGCCGTGCTCTGCTTGACGTGCTGGGGATGGGGCGTAGGCTGGACCCCGGTTGATCTCCCAAGTCTCTGCCAACCTCAGGGACTCTGGGCTTCTGTGCCACCCCAGCTTTTGGGGACAGCGTGCTGGTGGCTCAGAGGCTCCGTCCTTGCCTTGCCTTGCCCATCTCCTGGCTGCCAGGCAAGGGCCTTGTGACATCACAGCCTCTGTGGAACAGCGCGGTGGCTGAAAACTGTCAGCGCTGCGTCCCCGTGCCCAGAGCCTGGGCAGAAGTCGGCTGGCAGGGACGGGCAGAGACTGTGCAGAGGTGTCAGCTCGTCCCGCAGCAGCACGATGCCCAGCCAGGGCATCTCCTGGCTCCTCAGGCTCTCGGTGCTCCTGCTCTTGCCTGGCCCACTCGAGCCTTGCAGCCGTGCCACAGGTGCCATTGCTGAGAACCGGGGTTTTCCTTGGATGGCCCCTTGCCAGAAAAGGCAGGAGAGGCTGGAGAGAGGGGAAGGAGGGGGGTCAGGCCGCTGGGATGGTGCCGGCGGGCCGTGAGCCCGAAGCCAGCAAGGCCTTGGGCCCCCACGGTGTCAGGGGAGGACTGAGAGCCCCCAGGGAGGAGGAAAGCTGGGCAGGCCCCAAGGCTGCTGGGCCTCTTCCTTGCCAGCCCTTTGGCCAAGGCCCCGAGGCAGAGGTGGGGCTCAGCCCCTGCACAGCAATGGGGCACAGGCTGAGCCCCAGGGACACCAGAGCCAGGCGGCCTGAGCTCTTCTTCCTGCAGCGTCTGCCTGGGGCAGCCCAGCCAGGCCTGAGTCTCTGCAGGAGAGGCCAAGCCCAGCCAGAGAGGGCTCAGCCCTCTGAGGCTGCACTCACTGCAAAGGGAACAAAACCTTGGCCCAGAGGACATCCTGCCCCCAAATGGAGAACTGGAAAGGTCAAGAATAAAAAAGTCACCCCCCTCCATTAGTCGAGAAATGTTCAGACCTCTTTCCTAAAAGCATCCAGGACTCGGGTCACCCAATTTTCTCTCTGACAAGGGTTTTCCATGGTTCCCCTCAATTCCCAGGTTCAAGGGGGTCCCAGCACACTTTGGAATGTGTTGGATGCTGTGTTGGGGTGCAGATGTCCCCCCAAAGCTCCCCCAGAACAGGGTGACACAAGGGGGGGGCACAGAGGGGTCCCCATTCCTGATCCATCCTGGAGCAACCACACTGGGGGCAACTGGACTCATAGTGGGAGCAGCTGGGCCCCTGCTGGGCTCATACTGGGACCATCCTGGGAGTGACTGCAATACTACTGGGAGTATGGGAGAGGCACTGCAACCATACTGGGATTACTGGGATCAAACTGGATTTGTACTGCAAGTGTCTGCAAGTTCCTGGGGCCATACTGGGACACATACTGGACACATACTGAGATCATCCTGGGAGCAACTGGGACCATGCAGGGGCAAATGGCCTCCTCCAGGCAGTGACTGAATGTGCCTGGGGCCAGACTGGACTCAGACTGGGAGACCCTGAGAGGGAAAGGAACCATCGTGGGGGGGACTGGGAGCAACTGGGACCACCTTGAGGGCAACTGGGATCCTCTTGGGAGTGACTGGAAGTGACTGGGCCAGCAGCCGCTGCTGGCGGGGCCCGGCAGGCCTTGGCTGGGGGGAGCCGGGCGGCCTCTGCGCGTCCCGCGCTGGGGAGGGGACAGGAGAGGCAGCACAGTCAGGGCAGGGCTGCCTTGAGTCAATCCTCTGCTGCTTTACAATCTCCTCCAAATTCTTTGGATTTCTTTGGGGGAACTTTGTTCAGCTCAGCTCTGTGCTGCTCAGCGAGAGCACTTTCCATGACCAGGCAGGAATTCTCACCCTCCCCATTGCTCTCAGCCTGAACCCTGGACAGCTCTGAGGTCCCAAAGGGCTCCCTGTGCCCCAGTGCAGACTCAGGAGAGCTGCTCTGCCCACAAGTGACCTGCTGCACAGCACACAGGTTCCCTGTGCTATTTGCACCTCTCTGTTGCTGGATGATCCACTTCAAAGATGCCTGGAAAAAAAGTGGGTTTTTGTGAAGACTCCACTTGCCAAATCAATTCCTCCCAACTCTTCCCTCTTTCCCTGTGCAGCTGAGCAGAGAGCGATGCAGAGGAGTGCTCAGGCTCTGCTGCCTGGAGCTGTCCCTGCCAGCAGCTGCTTCCCTGTGCCCAGGGCTGGGCCCTGGCAGTGCATCCAGAGCCCATCCCAGCCCTGGGTGCTCAGCTCTGCCCTGCAGAGCCCTCCCAGCACAGGGCATTCTGGTGCCAGGGGCACCTCTGGCTGGGCAGGCTCTGATGGCAACAGCAGAGCAACTCTGAGGAGGCTGGAAAAGCACCACTGCTGCTGCCTGTGAGGCCCAGGGGGCTGATTTCTGAAACTCCCTGCACCATTGCCGTCAGAGAAGAACAGCTTTGGATTTTCCATGCTTCCTCCTGAATGGAGACATGAATTGATCTTTCCCATTGCCCGTCCCTGGGAACCTGAAGCAGAACACTGGAAGTACAGGATCTTTCCCTTTCAGGATGCCCCTGCCTTGCTGCATTTCCTGAAAATTCCTCTTAGAAACCCCCAGCAGTCATTTGGAGCTGTGATCATTCCTGACATGTGCTGCACCGTCTCGACAGCAGAAGGGCCCTGCCCTGCCTTCCCCTGTCAATTGGGGTTTGCTCCTTGCCCACAGCCCTTCTTCCCCAGCCCTGGAGCAGCTCCCTGGGCCAGCTGAGAGCTGCCCCTGGCAGGCAGCAGAGTCCCTGCCCAGCAGTGCCCTGGGCTGCAGGACCCTGCTCTGCCCCACAGCCCTGGGCACCCCTGGTTGCACCCCCGGCTTCACAGCTGCCAAAGTGCTCCCCAACAGCCCCCTCCTCACCCATCCCATCAGCTGGGGCTGGACCAGCTTTAGGAGATGGCTCCAGGAGCTGCCCCTGCACTGCCCTGCAGCCCCAGACTGCCCCTGTGCAGCCCTGCCAAGATTCCTCCTGCAGGGAGCTCTCAGTCACCCTCCCAACCCTGAGCCCCTTGAAGCTCTGTGTGTACCCTGCTGGTGTCCCTGAGCTGCCCTGGCAGTGCCCTCAGCCCTGCTGGGCTGTGCAGAGGAGCTGCTCCTGGGCAGAGCTGTCTCTCTGCAGCGCTGCCCGCTTGCCAGGAGCTCCCTGTGTGCCAGGAGCCCGGCCCAGCTCAGCAGCACAGACACAGCCCCAGGCACTGAATGACCCTCGGGGGTTGGGGATGAGTCCCTGAACATCAGACAAAGAGCAAGTTAAAGAAACCTCTGAAGAATTCCAAGTCTGATCCAAGTCCACAGTTTCTCCTGGCGTTAATGGGTCCCACTGAGGGCCAGCACTCAGAAATTGTCCTCTGCTTCCAGTTAGAGCCGAAAACTGGAGGCAGTGATGACAGGTGGGGACAAGCAAAGTCCCGCGGTCTGTGATGCTGAATAAATCTGGCTTTGTTTTCTTCTTGCAAAGGGCCAAGGCCTGACCCCCAGCCCCTGGGAAGGGAGATCCTGTGCCTGCCTCATTCCTCAGGGCTCTTGCTGGGGCTCTGGGATGTGGGGATGTGCAATGGCAAGGGCAGGAGCATGGGGCAGCACCTCTGTCTCAGTTGAGTGAGGCTGAAGTGTTTTGCTAAGGGGGATGAGTTATGAGGAAAACCAAACTCCTCCCTCTAAGCAACTGTAAATCTGAAATTAAGAGATTCCAGTTGAGGAAGTATGGAAAAAGGAAAAATAACATCTCTTTATTAAAGGATATCTGTGTATTGGCAGAACAACAAAAAGGGGAAAAAGTGGAAAAGGAGAAAAAGAGGCTCTTCCCACGAAACTCCCGCTGTCTGTGGCTGGCTGTGGCCGGGAATTCCCCCTTTTGGCCGATGAACACACGCCACTGCCAACACGGGAGCGCAGGAGGGAAAGGACGACCTCCTCCCCAAAAGGTTCCTCTCTAGGGGGGTCAAACCTCTCCCATGAAGTCCGAGCAGGTCCGGGTTGGGGGCAGAACAGGGCGCAGGAAACGAAGGCAAACGGGAACCAGCAAACAGCCAGATGAGCAGGCCGAGAACAAAAGGACCTCGGAGCCTCTCCAACACACCCCTTGCCTGAGTTAAGGCCAAAGTGAAGGGCCTTGCCCATTGCCCAGGAGAAAGCAAAAAACTCCACCTCCCCAGAGCCTTCTGAGGGCTCCCAACCTGCAATGTGGGCTGGGCCAGTTCTTTTGTGGGTGTGAGTCACCCAAGGCAAAGCCCCCTCCCCCATTGAACATCTTTCTTTTCCAGTGGGGCAGGGGAAAGAAGAATTCCTGCTTGGTTTTTTAGAAGAAGTAAAGCTATGACAGGGATCCCCTCCCCCCTGCCCTCACTGCCCCCCAGTAACAGGGACTGGGGAGAACTGGGAAGCTTTCCTGGGAACACTGGGAGCAGCCAGCTGGGGTCAGAATAAAAGCAGGGCCAGGGGGGACACACGACCCCCCAAACTCAGCGTGGGGATGGACTGGGGGGTCCCGGCTGGGACCGAGGCCACGGGGAGGATCTGCGGCCGCCGGCGGCTCAGGAGCTCTGTGGGGAGAGAAAAGGGGGTGAGAGAAAAAGGGCTGGGGGGACAGGGGGGGCCCAGAGGCTGTGGGAGAGCAAGGGGGGGACATGACTCCTGGGGACCCCCCCTTTACCTTCTCCCGCAGGTAGAAGCCGAGCCCCAGCGCCAGGAAGACCAAGCCCAAGACGAAGCCCCCGACCCCCACCAGGATCTTGCTGCGGACGGTGTCCGGTGGCATCTCTGGGGGGAGCCGGGGGGGTCAGCACCCCCAAAACCTCCTCCCACGCACCACCCGGCACCCCACAGAGCCCGGCCCGCTCTCCCCCAGCCCACCCGGGGGTCCCTCCAACCTCCTGCCAGTCCCTTCCCAGCCCCTGCAGGGATCCCACCCAGCCCCTGTCGGCCCCTTTAGGACCCTCCCACCCCCTCCCATCCCCCCCAGCACCCCAAACTCCCTCCCAGTCGCCCCCAGTCGCCCCCCCGGTGCTGGGGGGGCCGGGCCGTACCCCAGTGCCGGCTGAGGGGGTGCTCCAGGCTGACGTGCTCCACCTGGCAGCTGTAGGTGACCCCGCGCCGGGGGGGGATTTCCAGCAGCACCAGCACCTGGTAGGTCCAGTCCCCGTTGGGGACCACGTCGGTGGCCACCACGTGCTCCGGCAGCTCCTGCCCATCCTGGAACCACCTCACCTGCACCGGCGCAGGGTAGAAATCCATCACGGAGCAGAGCAGCCGGCCGGGGCCGGGCTGGGAGCTTGACGGCACCAGCGAGATGGACACGCTGGGGGGCACTGGGAGGGACGGGGGAGACACTGGGCTCAGCTGGGGGGCACTGGCAGGGAGGGCAGAGGGCTTGGAGGGCGTTGGGAGGGACTGGGATGGCAGTGGGAGGGACTGGGATGGTAGTGGGAGGGACTGGGAATAGAGTGGGGGAGAAGGGGCTGGGCTGGGGGGGCACTGGGGAGAGAGTTGGGAGATGTGGGAGTGAAGTGAGAACGACTGGGAATGGAGTGAGAGGGTCTAAGAGTGGATCGAGAGGGTCTGGGAGTGGAGTGAGAGGGACTGGGAATGACTGGGATGGACTGGGAGTGACTGGTCTGGACTGGGAAGGAACGATCGGGCCTGGGAGGCTGAGTCCTGGGGAGGGAATTCTTTGGTTTGGGTCTGCCTGGCAACTGGAGCGTCATCAGAGAGACGCGCTGGGATTGGCTGAGGGGCGTGAGCTCGGTGGCCCCAGGGGGGTGGAGACGCGGGGGGCACTGGGAGAGACTGGGATGGACTGGGATGGACTCAGAAAAACTGGAATGGACTAGGACAGACTAGGGGGCATTGGAAGGACTGGGAAAGACTGGGATGGACTGGGAAGAACTGGGAGGGGGGGGAAAGCCACGGGACGAGCACGCTGAGGGCTGAGGGGTCTGGGTTGATTCCCAGGGAGGGTTTGAGGGGCTCCAGGGTCATTCCCGGGGCAGGGACCGAGGGGACCCTCTCTGCCACACGCTCACCTCTCCTCTCCACGCTGAATGGGGTGATGATCTCGTAGTTGTGCGGGCAGACCGTGTCCACCACAGCCCGTACGCGCTCCATCAATTCTGAGTCGCTGTTCCAGTCCCTGGCAACCTTCTCCCCATACGGGGTGTCCCCCACAAACACCCCCACATCGCTGTCGAAATGCAGGAGCTGCTCCCGGTTGTAGATGTGCATCTTCACGAACCTCACCTGCTCGGTGCCGTTGATGAAGTGACACTCGTGCTTTACCATCCACTGGAACACCCCTGTGTGTGCAGGACACTGGTCAGGGGGTGCCCCGTCCCCCCATCATCCCTCAGCCCCCCACAGCAGGGTGGGAGCTCAGGGGGCCACCCCGGACCCCCGTTTCCCACCCCCCTCTGCCCCGCGGACACCCCAGCACCGGCTCTTGCTTGGGGGGGAACCCCCCCATCAGCCCCCCAGGGATGGACAGCGGGGTTGGGGACCCCCCCACTGCCGATCCGACCCTCCCAGAGCCCCAGGGAACTGCTCCAGGGCTCGAGGGACACCCAGGGACCCCCAGGGCACCCCTCTGCCTGCTCTCCCACACCCCCTTGCCCCCCTCTCCCACCCCTTTCCGTTCACCCCCGAGACTCCCCTGCCCTCACTTTGGGGCTCCCACCCCTCTGCCACTCACTCCGCCCCTTCCGACCCCCCTCGCACTCACTTTTTTGGGGCTCCCACCCCCTCTTTTCTCCCCTCTTTCCCCCCCTTTCACACCCCCCGCTCACCCGACAGCTCCTCGCCCGCAGCCGGGGGGGCTCCCAGCACCACCAGCACCGCCAGCACGGCCCCAGCTCCCCGCACACGCTCCATGCCCAGCGCCGGACAGCTGCTGACAGCCCAAAACCAGCCGGGCGGCGCCGTTTTGGGGGCTTTTTGGTCGCGATCGGATTGGCTGAGGGCAAAGGCCGGCGGCGGTTTGGGGCCGTGTTGGAGCCTGATCCTCCCGGCAACTGATGAGTCATCAGCGCGACGCGCTGGGATTGGGCGAGGGCGGCGTGGGTGCTTCGGGATTGGCTGAGGGCCGTTGGGGGCCCCCGCGGCAGCCCCGGGGTTGGGGAGGGTCCAAGGTGGGTTTTGAGGGGTCCCGGATTCCTGGGGATGGGATTTAAGGTGATCTGGATGAGTTGGAATGATGATCTGGGTGGCCGCGGGTGCCCAATAACCCCCCTGTTCCCGGGATTTTGGGAGTCTGGGAGTGCCCAAACGCCCCCTGTTCCAGGAATTTTAGGGTCTGGGAGTGTCCTAACCCCTCTATTCCAACGTTTTGGGGTCTGGGTATGCCCAAACCCCTCTGTTCCCACAATTCTGTGGCTCTGGGGATGCCCAAACCCCTCTGTTTCCACAATTCTGTGGGTCTGGGGATGCCCAAACCCTCCTGTTCTCCCTATTTTTGGGGTCTGGGAGCACCTAAACCCCATTTTTTAGGATGTTTGGTTGCTGAGAGAGCCCATACACGCCCTGTTCATGGGGGTTTAGGAGGCTGACATTTGTCCAAACCCCCCTTTCCCAGGATTTTGAGGGTCTGAGAGTGCCCAAACCCCCTCTTCCGAGGATTTTGAGGGTCTGGGAGTGCCCAAACCCCCTCGTTCCCAGGATTTGGGGGTCTGAGGGTACCCAAACCACCCCGTTCCCAGGATTTCTGTGCTCTGGGAGTGTCCAAACCCCCGTTTTCCAATATTTTTTGGATCTGGGAGTGATCTAACCCCCCATTTCATGGGTTTTTGGGGGGGCTGACATGTCCCAACCCCCCCCTGTTTCCAAGATTTTTGTGCTCTGGATGTGTCCAAACTACCTTTCCCCATGATTTTTAGGGTCTGGGAGAGCCCACACCCCCCTGTTCCCGAGATTTTGGGGGTCTGGGAGTGCCCAACCACCTTGTTCCCGGGATTTTTAGTGTCTGGGAGTGCCCAAACCCCGTTTTTCCAAGATCTTGGAGGTCTCGGAGTGTCCCAAGCCCCCTGTCCCCAGGATTTTTGGGCTCTGGATATACCCACCGCCCCCCCCCCCCCTCCCCCCCCGTTCCATGATTTTTGGGGATCTTGGAGTACTCAAACCCCCTTTTCCCACAATATTTTGTACTCTGGGAGTGCCCAAACCCCCCTGTTCCCGGGATTTTAGGCATCTAGGCGAGCCCATACCCCCATGTTCCCAAAATTTTTAGTGTCTGAATGCTCCCAAATCCCCTGTTCCCTGGTTTTTGGGGGGGCTGGGAACGTCCAAAACCCCCTTCCCAGGATTTTTAGGGTCTGGATGTGTCCAAACCCCTCTTTCTCCAGGATTTTGGGGGTCTGGGAGTGCCCCCGTTGACCAAAAAACGAGCTCAGGGCGGTCTCTGATTGGCTGAGCCCGATCGGGGCTCAGTTCGGAAGTCGTCTGCCCGGCAACTGATGACGCAACAACTGCGCTCGCTCCCATTGGCTGCTGCTGCTGCTGACCCCGCCCGGGCCTTGGGGGGTCCGAGGTGGGTTTTGGGGGGTCCCGGATTTCTGGGGATGGGGTTTGGGGTGTTCTGGATACGTTGAAATGAGGTTCTGAGTGGCCAAGGGTTCCCAATAACCCCCCTGTTCCACGGACTTTTAGGTTCTGGGAGTGTCCTCACCCCTCTTTTCCAATGTTTTGGGGTCTGAGAGTGCCCAAACCCCTCTGATTTCACAATTTTGGGCGCCAGGGAGTACCTAAACTTCTCTTTTCCAAGATTTTTTGGTGGCTGGGAGAGCACAAACCCCACTGTTCATGGGGGTTTAGGAGGCTGACATTTGTCCAAACCCCCTTTTCACAGGATTTTGAGGGTCTGAGAGTGCCCCAAACCCCCCTTTTCCCAGGACTTTGTGGGTCTGAAGGTGCCCAAAACCCCCCGTTCCCAGGATTTTGATGAAGTCTGGGAGTTTCCTAACCCTTTTTCTCCAATATTTTCAGGTCTGGTAGTGTCCCAACTCCCCTGTCCCTGGGATTTTTAGGGTCTAGAGGAGCCCACACCCACGTGTTCCCAAGATTTTTGGGGTCTGAATGTCCACAATCCCCCTTTTCCTCTGCTTGTCAGACACTGATGGTGCCAATACCCCTCTTTTCCAAGATTTGAGGAGCTGGGAGTGCCCAAACCCCCCTGTCCCCAGAATGTTGTGGGTCTGGGAGTGTTCAATCCCCTGTTTTCCATTATTTTGGGCTCTGCAAGTACCCAACCCCCCCCCCCCCCCCCCCCCCATTCCAAGGATATTTGTGCTCTGGATGTTCTCAAAACCCCTGTTCCCAGAATTTCTGATGTCTGGGATTGTCCAAGCCCTCCCAGAATCTTGGGCCTCTGCATGTGCCCAAAACAACTTTCTCCAGGACTGTTTCGGTCTGGGAGTGCCCAGCCCGCCCCTGTTCCCAGGATTTCTGGAGTCTGGGAGTGTCCAAGCCCCTCTTTTCTAATCTTTTCGGATCTGGGAATGCCTCAACACCCCTGTTTGTTTGTCTTGGAGGGCTGACATTTTTCCAATTCTCACTTTTCCCAGGAATTTGAGGGTCTGAGAGTACCCAAACCCCTGGTTGTTGGGATTTTTGGAGCCCCCCCATCACTGCCCCCAACACCCAGGACTGCAGAGCACTGAGAAGCTTTACTGGGAACACTGGGAACAGCTGGTTAGTGTGGGAAGAAATGCAGGGAAGGGGGGGACGGGCGACCCCCCCAAATGAGCGCAGGGTTTGGGGGGTCCCGGCTGGGCCCGAGGCCACGGGGAGGGGCTGCGGCCGCCGTTGGCTCAGGAGCTCTGTGGGGAGAGAAAAGGGGGTGAGAGCGGGGTGGGGGGCAGGGGAGGCCCAGAGGCTGTGGGAGAGCAAGGGGGGGACACGCCCCCCCTTTGGGGACCCCCCTTTACCTTCTCCCGCAGGTAGAAGCCGAGCCCCAGCGCCAGGAAGACCAAGCCCAAGACGAAGCCCCCGACCCCCACCAGGATCTTGCTGCGGACGGTGTCTGGTGGCATCTCTGGGGGGAGCCGGGGGGGTCAGCACCCCCAAAACCTCCTCCCACGCACCCCCCGGCACCCCACAGAGCCCGGCCCGCTCTCCCCCAGCCCACCCGGGGGTCCCTCCAACCTCCTGCCAGTCCCTTCCCAGCCCCGCCAGGGATCCCACCCGGCCCCTCCCGGCCCCTTTAGGACCCTCCCCACCCCCTCCCAGCACCCCCAGCACCCACCAAACTCCCTCCCAGTCGCCCCCAGTTGCCCCGTTTCCGCCCCGGCCCCCCTGCCAGTGTGCCCCCGGTGCTGGGGGGGGCCGGGCCGTACCCCAGTGCCGGCTGAGGGGGTGCTCCAGGCTGACGTGCTCCACCTGGCAGCTGTAGGTGACCCCGCGCCGGGGGGGGATTTCCAGCTTCACCAGCACGTGGTAGGTCCAGTCCCCGTTGGGGACCATGTCGGTGACCACCACGTCCTTCAGCACCTTCTGCCCATCCTGGAACCACCTCACCTGCACCGGCACAGGGTAGAAATCCATCACGGAGCAGAGCAGGCGGCTGGGGCCGGGCTGGGAGCTCGACGGCACCAGCGAGATGGACACGCTGGGGGGCACTGGGAGGGACGGGGGAGACACTGGGCTGAGCTGGGGGGCACTGGGAGGGAGGGGAGAGGCCTTGGAGGACATTGGGAGGGATTGGGATGGCACTGGGAGGGTCTGGGAATAGACTGGGTTAGAAGGGGAGGGGCTGGGGGGGCACTGGGGAAGAGAGTTGGGAGACCTGAGGGTGAAGTGAGAACGACTGGGAATGGACTGAGAGGGTCTGTGAGTGACTGGTGTGGACTGCGAAGGAAGCGATCGGGACTGGGAGGCTGAGTCGTGGTGAGGGAAGCCTTTGGTTTGGGTCTGCCTGGCAACTGGAGCGTCATCAGAGAGACGCGCTGGGATTGGCTGAGGGGCGTGAGCTCGGTGGCCCCAGGGGGGTTGGGCACTGGGAGAGACTGGGATGGACTGGGATGGACTCAGAAAAACTGGAATGGACTAGGACAGACTAGGGGGCATTGGACGGGCTTGGAGGGACTGGGAGGGATTGGGATGGACTGGGAGGGGACAAAAGGCCACGGGGACTGGCCCAGGGAGGCTGAGGGGTCTGGGGTGATTCCCAGGGAGGGTTTGAGGGGCTCCAAGGTCATTTCCGGGGCAGGGGCCGAGGGGACCCGCTCTGCCCCACGCTCACCTCTCCTCTCCACGGTGAACGGGGTGACGACCCTGTAGTTGTGCCGGCAGTACCAGTCCACAGCTGACCGTGTGTACTCCATATATTCCTTTTGGCTGTTCAAGCTCCTGGCAAACTTCTCCCCATGCGGGGTGTCCTCCACATGGACCCCCACATCGCTGTCGAAGTGCAGGAGCTGCTCCCGGTTGTAGATGTACCTCTCCAGGAGCCTCACCCGCTCGGTGCCGTTGATAAAGTGACATTCGCGTTTTGTGATCCTCTGGAACACCCCTGTGTGTGCAGGACACGGGTCAGGGGGTGCCCCGTCCCCCCCCCATCATCCCCCAGCCCCCCACAGCAGGGTGGGAGCTCAGGGGGCAACCCCGGACCCCCCTTTCCCACCCCCCTCTGCCCCACGGATGCCCCAGCACCGGCTCTTGGCTCGGGGGGAACCCTCCATCAGCCCCCCGGGGATGGACACGGGGGTTGGGGACCCCCCCCAGTTCTGATCCGACCCCTCCAGAGCCCCAGGGAACCGCTCCAGGGCTCAAGGGACACCCAGGGACCCCCAGGGCACCCCTCTACCTGCTCTCCCACCCACCCCTTTCCCCGCTCTCCAACCCCTTTCCCACTGTCTCCCCAATCCCCAGACTCCCCCGCCCTCACTTTGGGGCTCCCACCACCCTGTCACTCAGGCCGGGCCTTCCAACCCCACTCCCACTCCATTTTTTGGGCTCCCACCCCCTCTTTTCTCCCTTCTTTCCCCCCCTTTCCCACCCCCCGCTCACCCGACAGCTCCTCGCCCGCAGCCGGGGGGGCTCCCAGCACCACCAGCACCGCCAGCACGGCCCCAGCTCCCCGCACACGCTCCATGCCCAGCGCCGGACAGCTGCTGACAGCCCCAAACCAGCCGGGCGGCGCCGTTTTGGGGGTTTGGGGCGCGCTGGGCTTGGCTGAGGGCGCAGTTGGGGCCCTTTTTTCGAGGCGTCTTGCCGGCGACTGATGAGTCATCAGCGCGGCGCGCTGGGATTGGGCGCGGGCGGCGTGGGCGCTTTGGGATTGGCTGAGGGCCGTTGGGGGCCCCCGCGGCAGCCAAACCACCTTTTTCCAGGATTTTGGAGGTCTGGGTGTGCCCAAACCCCGACTATTCTCACAATTCCGGGGATCTGGGAATTCCCAAGTCCTTCTGTTCTCGCAAGTTTTGGGGTTTGGTAGCAGCTAGACCTCTGTTTTCCAGGATTTTTGGGGGCTGACAGTGCCCAAACCCCCCTGTTCATGGGAGTTTAGGGTGCTGACATTTGAATAAACGCCCCTTTTCCTAGGATTTTTAGGGTCTGGGTGTTTTCCTAAGCCCCTGTTCCCAGGATTTTATGGGTCTGGGATTGCCAAAACTATTCCAGTATTTTCGGATCTGGAACTGTTCTATCCACCTTGTTTCTTTGACTTTTAGGGTCTAGAAGAGCCCATACCCCCCTGCTCACGAGATTTTTGGGCTCTGAATGTTCCCAACCTCCCTATTCCTATAATTTTTTTTCTGGGCGTGCCCAGACCCCCTTGTTCCCAGGATTTTTGGGGTCTGGAATGCCCAAATCCTCCCTTTCCCAGCAGTTTTATGGTCTGGGAGTGTCTAAGCCCCTCTTTTCCAATATGTTGGATCTGACAGTGCCCTAAACCACCAGTTCCTGGGATTTTTATGGTCTAGGAGAGCCCATACCCCCGTGTTCCTAAGATTTTTGGGGTCTGAATGTTCCCAACCCCCCTGTTCCCGTGTTTTTTAAATGCTGATGGTGCCCAAACCACTCTTTTTTAAGATTTGAGGAACTGGGAGTGCCCAACCCTCCTGTTCACACAATTTAAGGGGTCTGGGAGTAAATAAACCCTCTTTTCCAGGATTTTATGGTTCTGGGACATCCCAAACACCCCTGTTCCTGGTTTATTGGGAGGCTGACACTGCTCAAACCCCCCTGTTCCCAGGATTTTGGGAGTCTGGGTGTGTCCAAACTGCCTTTCTCCAGGATTTTTAACATCTGGGATGCCCAAACCCCCTTGTTCCCAGGAGTTGTAGGGTCTGGGAGTGTCCTAACCCCTTTATTCTAACATTTTAGGGTCTTCGAGTGCCGAAACCCACTTCTTCCCAGGACTTTTAGGGTATAGGAAAGCCCATACTTCTGTGTTCCTAGGATTTTTGGAGTCTGAATATTCCCAACTCCCCTGTTCCCTTGTTTTTTAGACACTGATGGTGCCCAAACCCCTCTTTTCCAAGACTAGAGGAGCTGAGAGTGATCAAACCCCCTATTCCCGAGATTTTGTGACTCTGAGTGTGCCCAAACCCCCCTGTTCTCAAAATTTTGGGGGCCTGTGAATGCCCAAATCCCCGTTCTCACAATTTTGTGGGTCTGGGAGCACCTAAACCCCATTTTTCAAGGATGTTTTTTGGGCTGGGAGACCTCAAACCCCACGTTCCCAGATTTTTCAGGCTCTGAATGTTTCCAAGCCCCCTTTTCCTGGGTTTTTGGGGTCTGACCTGTCCCAAACCCCCTGTTCTGAGGATTTTGTGGGTCTGAGAGTGCCCAAACACCCCAGTTCCCAGGATTCTGATGGAGTCTGGGTGTGTCCAAGCCTCTCTTTTCCAATCTTTTGGGCTCTGGGAGTGCCCAAACCCCCCTGTCCTGGCTGGTTTTAGGGTCTAGGAGAGCCCATACCCCCATGTTCCCAAGATTTTTGGGGTCTGAATATTCCAAAACCCTGTATTTTGGGGTTTTGGGTGGATTGACATTGCACAAACCTCCCTGTTTTCAGGATGTTTGAGCTCTACACGTGACCAAACCACCTTTCTCCAGGATTTTATAGTTCTGGGAGTGCCTAAATGCCCCTGTTCCCAGGAGTTTTAAGATCTGGAAGTGTCCTAACCCCTCTATTTCAGTATTTTGGGGTCTGGGATTGCCTTATCCACCTGGTTTCTTGACTTACAGGGTCTAGGAGAGCCCATACCCACGTGCTCCCAAGATTTCTGTGGTCTCAGTGTTCCTACACCCCTGTTCCCACAGTTTTGGGGGTATGGGAGTGCCCAAACACCCCTATTCCCAAGAGTTTTAGAGTCTGGGAGTGTCCTAACCCGTCTTTTACAACATTTTGGGATCTGGCTGTGCGCAAATCCCCCTGTGCAAGGATTTTGGGCCTCTGCATGTGCCCAAACTACCCTTCTCCAGGATGTTTTGGGTCAGGGAGAGCCCAAACCCCACTGTTTCCAGGATTTCTGGAGTCTGGGAGTGTCCAAGACCCTCTTTTCTAATATTTTTGGATCTGGCAGTGCCCCAACTTCCCTGTTCGTTTGTCTTGGAAGCCTGACCTTTGTCCAAACCCCACTTTTCCCAGGAATTTGAGGGTCTGAGAGTACCCAAACCCCCCATTGCTGGGATTTTTGGAGCCCCCCCATCACTGCCCCCAGTAAGCAGGACTGCAAAGCACTAAGAAGCTTTCCTGGGAACACTGGGAGCAGCTGGCTGTGGTGCGAACAAAAACAGGGCCAGGGGGGACACATGACCCCCCCAAATGCGGGCAGGGCTGGACTGGGGGGTCCCGGCTGGGCCCGAGGCCACGGGGAGGGGCTGCGGCCACCGGTGGCTCAGGAGCTCTGTGGGGAGAGAAAAGGGGGTGAGAGCGGGGTGGGGGGCAGGGGGGCACAGAGGCTGTGGGAGAGCAAGGGGGGGGACATGACCCCCCTTTGGGGACCCCCTTTACCTTCTCCCGCAGGTAGAAGCCGAGCCCCAGCGCCAGGAAGACCAAGCCCAAAACGAAGCCCCCGACCCCCACCAGGATCTTGCTGCGGACGGTGTCCGGTGGCATCTCTGGGGGGAGCCGGGGGGGTCAGCACCCCCAAAACCTCCTCCCACGCACCCCCCGGCACCCCACAGAGCCCGGCCCGCTCTCCCCCAGCCCACCCGGGGGTCCCTCAAACCTCCCGCCAGTACCTCCCAGACCCTGCAGGGATCCCACCCAGCCCATCCCAGACCCTTTAGGACCCTCCAACCCCCCTCCCATCACCCCCAGCACCCACCAAACTCCCTCCCAGTTGCCCCAGTTGCCCCGTTTCCCCCCCGGCCCCCTGCCAGTGTGCCCCCGGTGCTGGGGGGGCCGGGCCGTACCCCAGTGCCGGCTGAGGGGGTGCTCCAGGCTGACGTGCTCCACCTGGCAGCTGTAGGTGACCCCGCGCCGGGGGGGATTTCCAGCATCACCAGCACCTGGTAGGTCCAGTCCCCGTTGGGGACCATGTCGGTGACCACCACGTCCTTCAGCACCTCCTGCCCATCCTGGAACCACCTCACCTGCACCGGCGCAGGGTAGAAATCCATCACGGAGCAGAGCAGGCGGCCGGGGCCGGGCTGGGAGCTCGACGGCACCAGCGAGATGGACACGCTGGGGGGCACTGGGAGGGACGGGGGAGACACTGGGCTGAGCTGAGGGGAATAGACTCTGGTAGAAGGGGAGGGGCTGGGAGGCCACTGAGAGAGAGTTGGGAGATTTGAGAGTGAAGTGAGAATGACTGGGAATGGATCGAGATGGTCAGGGAGTGGAGTGAGAGCGTCTGGGAATGACTGGGAAGGACTGGGAATGGACTGTTCTGGACTGGCAAGGAAGCGATCGGGCCTGGGAGGCTGAGTCGTGGTGAGGGAAGTGTTTGGTTTGGGTCTGCCTGGCAACTGGAGCGTCATCAGAGAGACGCGCTGGGATTGGCTGAGGGGCGGGAGCTCGGTGACCCCAGCGGGGTGGAGACGCGGGGGGGCACTGGGAGAGACTGGGATGGACTCAGAAAAACTGGAATGGACTAAGTGAGACTAGGGGGCATTGGACGGACTGGGAGAGACTGGGGTGGACTGGGAAGAACTGGGAGGCGGTAAAAATTAACAGGATGGGCACAGAGAGGGCTGAGGGGTCTGAGGTGATTCCCAGGGAGAGTTTCAGGGGCTCCAGGGTCATTCCCGGGGCAGGGGCCGAGGGGACCCACTCTGCCCCACGCTCACCTCTGCTGTTCACAGTGAACGGGGTCGAGGTCTCATAGTTGCTCTGGCAGACCGTATCAACCTGAGCCCGTCTGTCCTCCATCAGTTCTGGGATGCTGTTGAAGTGCCTGGCCTGGGTCTCCCCGTACGGGGTGTCCCCAACATAAACCCCCACATCACTGTCAAAGTGGGCGTACTGCTCCCGGTTGTAGATGTTCCTCACCACGAGCCTCACCCGCTCGGTGCCGTTAATGAAGCAACACTCGAACTTAAACATCTCCTGAAACACCCCTATGTGTGCAGGACACGGGTCAGGGGGTGCCCCATCCCCCCTCATCATCCCCCAGCCCCCCACAGCAGGGTTGGAGCTCAGGGAGCCACCCCGGACTCCCCTTTTCCATCCCCCTCTGCCCCACGGACGCCCCAGCACCGGCTCTTGGCTGGAGGGGGAACCCCCCAACAGCCCCCCGGGGATGGACAGGGGGGTTGGGGACCCCCCCAGTGCGCATCCGACCCCCCCAGAGCACCAGGGAACCGATCCAGGGCTCAAGGGACACCCAGAGACTCCCAGGGCACCCCTCTGCCTGCTCTCCAACCTCCTTTTTCCCCCTCTCCCACCCCTTTTCCACTATCCCCCCAATCGCCAGATCCCCCCACCCTCACTTTGGGGCTCCCACTCCCCTCCCGCTCATTCCGGGCCTTCCAACCCCACTCCCACTCACTTTTGGGGCTCCCACACCCTCTTTTCTCCCCTCTTTCCCCCCTTTTCCACCCTCCCATTTTTCCCGCCCCCCCCGCTCACCCGACAGCTCCTCGCCCGCAGCCGGGGGGGCTCCCAGCACCACCAGCACCGCCAGCACGGCCCCAGCTCCCCGCACACGCTCCATGCCCAGCGCCGGACAGCTGCTGACAGCCCCAAACCAGCCGGGCGGCGCCGTTTTGGGGGGTTTGGGGCGCGCTGGGCTTGGCTGAGGGCGCAGTTGGGGCCCTTTTTTCGCGGCGTCTTCCCGGCGACTGATGAGTCATCAGCGCGGCGCGCTGGGATTGGGCGCGGGCGGCGTGGGCGCTTTGGGATTGGCTGAGGGCCGTTGGGGGCCCCCGCGGCAGCCCCGGGGCTGGGGGGCTCGGGGGGGTCCGTGGGCTGCGGGGGAGGGGGGAGCTCAGGTGAACCAAAAATGGGCATCCAGGGAGTGCAGAGAACTGGGAAGCTTTACTGGGAACATCGGGAGCAGTCAGCTGGTGTCAGAACAAAAGCAAGTACAGGGGGACACACGACCCCCCCAAAATCAACGAGGCGATGGATTCGGGGGTCCAGGCTGGGCCCCCTCAACCCTCCAAGGACCCCCCGAAATCCCTTCTCAGCCTTTCCATTTCCCCACAAAGCCTCTCCCATCCCCAAAAGGCTCCCAAAAACACCCAGTTGCCCCCAGGACTCACCAAAGCCCCTCTCAGCCCACCCAGCACCCACCAACCTCCTTCTCAGCCTCTCCATTCCCTCCCAGACCCTTTCCCTTACCCCCCAAACTCCCTCCCAGTTCCCCCCAAGGCCCCCAGAGCCCCTCACCCCCCTCCCAGTGTGCCCCCTGTGCTGGGGGGGGCGGGCCGTACCCCAGTCCCGGCTGAGGGGGTGCTCCAGGCTGACGTGCTCCACCCGGCACCGGGGGGGATTTCCAGCATCCCCAGCACCTGGTAGGTCCAGTCCCCGTTGCCTCAAGAGAGCACAGAGGAAAAGACTCCAGGCCAGGGGAGTGGATGAGATGAGATAAAGAGAGCAGGTCCTTTAGTGGAGCCTCAGGCCAGGGGAACACACAGGACGGGCACCCCCCAGGCAGTGGCTCTGTGATTTTAGAACAAGGTCCATCCAACCCCAGATCTCTCCACCCCCCACTTCTGCCCCGTTCTGCCCCCGACACACCCCTTTGGGAATTGGCTTTGGGGTCTTTGGGACCCATTCTTCCTCAGCTCCATCTTCTTTGCAGCACCCACAGTCCTTGGAGCTCCTCCAGAGTTCTGGGCTTGAAGGTGGCTGTGTCTGTGGGATGTCTTCTGGTCCAGGCTTTTCTACAACTCTACCTTGAAAAGAAGACTAAACACGCTAACGGGATTTAGAGGGATTGATATGAGATGGGGTAACAGGGTTGGGGATGTGCAAACATTATGCTACAGGGTAAGGGATAGAATGCAGCTCCATTAAAATCTACAGTCACTGCACCACTACTTCTAAAATATAACAAAGTTAAAAATTCCAAAAAGCTCTGAGGCATCACACCTCTTCTTTTGCAGTTCTATCACAACTTTTTATAAGTCAATCATATTATATTATAGAGCTCCATTTCTATGTTGGTTACGTACACCTTTTATATACCTTTATATACCTTTTATATATCTTTATATACCTTTTATAAATTTTTTAATGTCTTAATAAAATCCCAGGGATCTTGCTTGGAACTCCCTGCATCCAGGGACGGAGAGGATTTCCCTGAATAACACTTTCAGTGGGCACTGGAATCCTCAGGGTCCTGGAACCCCTGGAGCATCAACAGCTTTGTCCCTCCAAGGGGGTCCCAATTTGTTTCCAATGGTTCAAGGATACAAAATAAACCAAATA
This sequence comes from Pseudopipra pipra, assembly GCF_036250125.1. Taxonomy (NCBI): domain Eukaryota; kingdom Metazoa; phylum Chordata; class Aves; order Passeriformes; family Pipridae; genus Pseudopipra; species Pseudopipra pipra. The sequence goes on from NC_087580.1 coordinate 500,675, forward strand.
CCAGTTTCCAAACCAAATCAACTTATAAGTCCAGAAATCACAAGTTAATATCCAAAATAGCAGAAAGGATTTCTTCAAGATTCTTTCTTTGCAACCTGAATACCCATAATACAAAAGAAACCAAATACCTTTTTCCAAAACCAAATAAACCAAATACCAGTTCCAGAACCAAATAAACCAATGAGTCCAGACTCCCAAATTAATATCCAAAATCATGGCTGGGCTTCGCGAACGAAGATTTGGGAAGGGCTCTGCCCACATTTGCTACAAGCACAGTGGTGGCTAAAGAGGCCAATGTGAGATAGACACGTCCAGTTGCAAAAGGCAGAGCAGAAAGACTCCTTGGATGGGATCGACAGGACACGATTCTTTCTGCGTTGTCTTTTCTCCTCGATGGTGATCCTGCTGCGTTCTCAAAGGAAGCAGCAGCGTTAGAGATGGGGTGTCTCCAGACCTCCCGACTGGAGGCCAGAGTAGACCAGTGATGAAGATCAATGTGGCCAAGGCTGAGATGTTGTTTCAGGCAGTCCTTGTATCTCCTCTTCGGGGCTCCTCTCTTGCAGCAGCCGGTGGCAAGTTCACCACAGAGTACGATCTTAGGGAGGGGGTGGTTGGTCCTTCATCCTGGAGACGTGCCCTGCCCAGCACAGCTGTGTTCTCAGCAACATGGCCTCAATACTTGTGACTGCTGCCTGTTCCAGAACAGATGGATTGGTCACATCATCTGACCAGTGGATGTTTAGGATTGTACGGAGGCAGCGTTGATGGAAGCGTTCCAGGAGTCGCAGGTGGTGGCTGTAGATGACCCATGATTCGGATCCATATAAGAGAGTAGACAGCACAATGGCTCTGTAAACACTGATCTTGGTGCTTTTCTTCAAGTGTTTATTTTGCCAAACTCTTTTATGGAGTTTTCCAAAAGCTCTCGATGCCTTTGCTAACCTGTTGTCCATCTCTCCATCAATCTCACCATCCGAGGAGATGTAGGCTCCCTAGGGAATTAAACTGCTGGACTGATTTGAGTTCTGATTAGCCAATGGTGATGTGGAGATGATGGAAGACTTCCTGAGGTGCAGGTTGATGGAGAACTTCAGTCTTCTTTAAGCTGACTTCCAGCCCAAAGAGCTCAGCAGCCTCAGCAAAGCAGGATGTTAAACGCTGCAGAGCTGCTTCTGTGTGAGCGACGAGGGCGGCGTCATCAGCATAAAGCAGCTCCTGGACAAGATGGTTTAAGGTCTTGGTGTGGGCCTTCAGTCGCCTTAGGTTGAAAGGGTTTCCATCAGTACGGTATCGGATGTAGATCCCGTCCTGATCATCGAGGTCTGTCGTGGCCCTTTGGAGCATCCTGCTGAAAAAGATTGTGAATAGGGTTGGTGTAAGAATGCAGCCTTGTTTCACACCACTGGTTATTAGAAAGGGCTCAGAAAGTGCATTGCCATAACTGACTTGGCCGTGCTGATCCTCATGGAGTGAGATGATCATTTTAAGGAACTTGGGGGGACAACCTAACCGTTCCAAAATCTGCCACAGACCTTTCCTGCTCATAGTATCGAAAGCCTTGGTGAGGTCAACAAAGGTTCCATAGAGACCTTTGTTCTGTTCCCTGCACTTCTCTTGCAGTTGTCTGAGAACAAATCCCATGTCTGTGGGGCTCCTGTTGGCTCTGAAACCACACTGGCTTTCAGGGAGAATTCCTTCTGCTATAGTGGGTATTAATCTGTTCAAGAGTATTCTTGCCAGGATTTTGCCAGCAATGGGGAGCAGAGTAATACCCCGGTAATTTCAGCAGTCGGATTGTGCTGGTTTAAAGGTAAACCAGCAGGGGAAATGAACTCAACCCAAAAGAGAGATTATAAGTCAGAATAACAATTTAATAAAATAACACAATAATCACGATTATACAGACAAACAGTTGGTTTTAACCCACAAAACCCTAATGTATAACCCAGCACCCTGGGGCATGAACAGAGTGGTGTTTGTTGGGCCCCCTGAGCCCAAAGTAAAGGGAGAGGGGGAAAAAACCCTGTTGGTGAGAGTGGTGGTGCAGTCTGGTCAAGAGTGGTGGTTGCAGTTGGGTCGAGAGTGGTGATCTGCAGTCTGGTTGACAGTGGTGGTCACAGTCTGATTGAAAAGTGGTGGTTGCAGTCTGGTTGAAGAGACATCGCTGACATCACAGGCAGAGCAGTGACATCACAGGGACAGCAGTGACAGAGAGACAGCGGTGACATCACAGGGACAGCAGTGATATCAAAAAGAAAGTGGTGACATCACAGGCAGAGCAGTGACATCCCCGGGGCAGCAGTGACATCACAGGGACAGCAGTGACATCACACAGACAGCAGTGACATCACAGGAACAGAAGTGACATCAAAAGGGACAGCAGTATGACATCACAGAGACATCGGTGGCATCACAAAGGCAGCAGTGACATCACAGGAACAGAAGTGACATCAAAGGGACAGCAGTGACATCACAGAGCAAGCGGTGACATCACAGAGACATCGGTGACATCACAGGGACATCAGTGACATCACAATGACAGCAGTGACATCACAGGGACATTGATGACATCACAGGGACAGGAATGACATCACAGAGACATCGGTGACATCACAAGGGCATCAGCGACATCACAGGGACAGCAGTGACATCACAGGAACAGCAGTGACATCACAGGAACAGCAGTGACTTCACAGGAACAGCAGTGACATCACAGGTACATCGGTGACATCACAGAGAAATCGGTGACATCACAGAGAGAGCAGTGATATCACAGCGACAGTGGTGACATCACAGAGACAGCAGTGACATCAAAGGGACAGCAGTGACATCACGGCGACGGTGGTGACATCACAGAGACAGTGGTGACGTCACAGAGACAGCAGTGACATCAAAGGGACAGCAGTGACATCACAGGGACACTGGTGACATCACAGGGATATCGGTGATGTCACAGGGAAGCCGTGACATCACAATGACAGCGGTGACATCACAGGGACATTGATGACATCACAGGGACAGGAATGACATCACAGAGACATCGGTGACATCACAGAGACATCGGTGACATCACAAAGGCATCGGTGACATCACAGAGACAGTGGTGACATCACAGACACATCGGTGACATCATAGTCACAGCAGTTACATCACAGGGACATTGGTGACATCACAGAGACAGCAGTGACATCACAGGGACATCAATGACATCACAGAGAAAGCAGTGAAATCACAGGGACAGCGATGACATCAGAGGGACAGCACTGACATCACAGAGACATCGGTGACATCACAAAGACAACGGTGACATCACAGAGACAGCGGTGACATCACAGAGACATCAGTGATGTCACAAAAACAGCGGTGACATCACAGAGACATCAGTGACATCAGAGAGACAGAGGTGACATCACAGGGACATCGATGATGTCACAGAGACACCGGCAACATCACAATAACAGCAGTGACGTCACAGGGACAGCAGTGACATCCCAGGGACAGGAGTGACATCACAGAGACAGCGATGACATCACAGAGACATCGATGACATCACAGGAACATCAGTGACATCACCAGGACAGCAATGACATCACAGGGACATTGGTGACATCACAGGGACAGGAATGACATCACAGAGACAGTGGTGACATCAAAGGGAAAGCAGTGACATCACAGAGACATTGGAGACATCACAGAGACAGCGGTGACATCACAGGGCTATCGGTGAAATCAAAGGGACATCCGTGACTTCAAAGGTACAGCGGTGACATGACAGGCACAGTAGTGACATCACAAAGACATCCGTGACATCACAGAGACAGCAGTGACTTCACAGGGTCAGGAGTGACATCACTGGGACATTGGTGACATCACAAAGACTGCAGTGACATCACAGGGACAGCAGTGACATCACAGGGACAGCAGTGACTGTTACAACCCGCCCCAGGAAAAAGGCGGGGGGGTAACTCAGGTTTTATCAATAATTCCCTTGGGGTGGATTAAAGTGAAATGACACTGAATAATCGGTGTCTGAAAACATATTGACAAGGTTTATTTTAACAATTCTGTATCAACAGGTATGCCAGCATTTTGGGGGCTGTCATATAACAAGACCAACCTTTTGGGGGAGGAGAAAAATGCATAGGGGAGAGAAATATAGGGTAAGAGTAAGGGAGAGCAAGAAAAAAGAAAAGATAAGAGTGGTAAAAATGTAAATAGTCACCGCCCACTGGATCCAGCCATGTAAAAGGAATGGTCTGGATCCGCAGGTGGGGAGGGGAGAAGAAGGAAAAATCCCCCCCAAACCCCCAAAGTCACCAGTCAATATCCATATCCTTTGCACCTCCCCAAGGCGGGGAGTTTTTTCATAGGGTGGTGTCCCTCTTTTTGGGGCGGAGTTCGTGTGGAGGGCGTGGTAAACTCGGCTCTTCCTGCCTTTTGGGGCTTGACATCTTCTGCACTGGAGGAGGGGGATGGGCCCAGTTGCCCATCAGAAAGTCAAAAGCCTGCAGAAGTCTCTTAGAATGCATAAATCATTAACTGTTCCAGTCTCTGACACCCCCCAAAGTGCGGGCGGGGCTGGATTGGAGGGTCCCGGCTGGGCCCGAGGCCACGGGGAGGGGCTGCGGCCGCTGGCGGCTCAGGAGCTCTGTGGGGAGAGAAAAGGGGGTGAGAGCAGGGTGGGGGGCAGGGCGGGCACAAAGGCTGTGGGCAAGGGGGGGGACAAAACCGCCGGGGACCCCCCTTTACCTTCTCCCACAGGTAGAAGCCGAGCCCCAGCGCCAGGAAGACCAAGCCCAAGACGAAGCCCCCGACCCCCACCAGGATCTTGCTGCGGACGGTGTCCGGGGGCATCTCTGGGGGGAGCCGGGGGGGTCAGCACCCCCAAAACCTCCTCCCACGCACCACCCGGCCCCCCACAGAGCCCGGCCCGCTCTCCCCCAGCCCACCCGGGGGTCCCTCCAACCTCCTGCCAGTCCCTTCCCAGCCCCACCAGGGATCCCACCCGGCCCCTCCCGGCCCCTTCGGGACCCTCCCACCCCCCTCCCAGCACCCCCAGCACCCCCCAAACTCCCTCCCGGTCGCCCCCAGTCGCCCCCCCGGGGCTGGGGGGGCCGGGCCGTACCCCAGTGCCGGCTGAGGGGGTGCTCCAGGCTGACGTGCTCCACCTGGCAGCTGTAGGTGACCCCGCGCCGGGGGGGGATTTCCAGCATCACCAGCACCTGGTAGCTCCAGTCCCCGTTGGGGACCACGTCGGTGGCCACTACGTGCTCTGGCAGCTCCTGCCCACCCTGGAACCACCTCACCTGCACCGGCGCAGGGTAGAAATCCATCCCGGAGCAGAGCAGGCGGCCGGGGCCGGGCTGGGAGCTCGACAGCACCAGTGAGATGGACACGCTGGGGGGCACTGGGAGGGACGGGGGAGACACTGGGCTGAGCTGGGGGGCACTGGGAGGGAGGGGAGAGGACTTGTAGGACATTGGTAGGTATTGGGATGGCAGTGGGAGGGACTGGGAATAGAGTGGGGGAGAAGGGGCTGGGCTGAGGGGACACTGGGGAGAGAGTTGGGAGGTGTGGGAGTGAAGTGAGAACGACTGGGAATGGAGTGAGAGGATCTGGGAATGGAGTGACGGGGACTAGGAATGACTGGAAATGACTGCAAGGGACTGGGAATGACTGGTGTGGACTGGGAAGGAAGCGATGGGGACTGGGAGGCTGAGTCCTGGGGAGGGAATTCTTTGGTTTGGGTCTGCCTGGCAACTGGAGCGTCATCAGAGAGACGCGCTGGGATTGGCTGAGGGGCGTGAGCTCGGTGGCCCCAGCGGGGTGGAGACGGCGGGGGGGGCACTGGGAGAGGCTGGGATGGACTGGGATGGAGTGAGAAAAAGTGGAATGGACTAGGAGAGACTAGGGGGCATTGGAAGGACTGGGAGAGACAGGAAAGAACTGGGAAGGGGCAACAGGCCAAGGGAAGGGCACAGGGAGGGCTGAGGGGTCTGGGATGATTCCCAGGGAGGGTTTGAAGGGCTCCAGGGTCATTCCCGGGGCAGGGGCTGAGGGGACCAGCTCTGCCCCACGCTCACCTCTCCTCTCCACGATGAAAGGAGCACCAAGTTTGTAGTTGTGCCGGCAGAGCCTGTCCACTTCACCCCGTTCGTACTCCAGAATTACGGGGTTGCTGTTCCATTGCCTGGCCCAGAATTCTCCGTACGGGGTGTCCCCCACATAGACCCCCACATCGCTGTCGAAGTGGGCGTACTGCTCCCGGTTGTAGATGTGCCTGTCCACGTACCTCACCCGCTCGGTGCCGTTGATGAAGTGACACTCGGCCTTTCCCATCCACTGGAACACCCCTGTGTGTGCAGGACACGGGTCAGGGGGTGCCCCGTCCCCCCCCCCATCCTCCCCATCCCCCCAAAGCAGGCTGGGAGCTCAGGGGGCCACCCCGGACCCCCCTTTCCCATCCCCTCTGCCCCACGGACACCCCAGCACCGGCTCTTGGCTGGGGGGGAACCCCCCCATCAGCCCCCGGGGATGGACAAGGGTGGCTGGGGACCCCCCCACTGCGGATTCGACCCCCACAGAGCCCCAAGGAACCGCTCCAGGGCTCAAGAAACACCCAGGGACCCCCATGGCACCCCTCTGCCTGCTCTCCCACCCACCCATTTCCCCCCTCTCCCACCCCTTTCCCACTGTCCCCACAATCCCCAGACCCCCCGCCCTCACTTTGGGGTTCCCATCACCCTCCCACTCACTCTGGGCGTTCCGACCCCCCTCCCACTCACTTTTGGGGCTCCCATCCCCTCTTTTCTCCCCTCTTTCCCCCCTTTCACACCCTCTCCTCATTCCCGCCCCCCCCCGCTCACCCGACAGCTCCTCGCCCGCAGCCGGGGGGGCTCCCAGCACCACCAGCACCGCCAGCACGGCCCCAGCTCCCCGCACACGCTCCATGCCCAGCGCCGGACAGCTGCTGACAGCCCCAAACCAGCCGGGCGGCGCCGTTTTGGGGCTTTTTGGGCGCGCTCGGATTGGCTGAGGGCAAAGGCCGGCGGCGGTTTGGGGCCGTGTTGGAGCCTGGTCTTGCCGGCGACTGATGAGTCATCAGCGCGGCGCGCTGGGATTGGGCGCGGGCGGCGTGGGCGCTTCGCGATTGGCTGAGGGCCCTTGGGGGCCCCCGCGGCAGCCCCGGCGCTGGGGGGGGTCCGAGGTGGGTTTTGGGGGGTCCCGGATTCCTGGAGATGGCATTTAAGGTGATCTGGATGCGTTGGGATGATGTTCTGGGTGTCCGTGGGTGCCCAATAACCCCCCAGTTCCCGGGATTTTGGGAGTCTGGGAGTGCCCAAACCCCCCCTGTTCCCAGGAGTTTTAGGGTCTGGCAGTGTCCTAACCCCTCTTTTCCAATGTTTTGGGATCTGAGAGTGCCCAAACCCCTTTGTTTTCACAATTTTGGGGGCCTGGGAGTACCTAAACTCTCTTCCAGGATTTTTTTGGGGCTGGGGGAGCCCATACCCCCCTGTTCGAGGGGGGTTAGGAGGCTGACATTTGTCTAAACCCTCTTTTCCCTGGATTTTGGGGGCTGAGAGTGCCCAAACCCCCTAGTTCCCAGGATTTTATGGGTCTGGGATTGCCAAAACTCTTCCAGCATTTTTGGGTCTGGAACTGCTCTATCCACGTTGTTTCTTTGACTTTAGGGTCTAGGAGAGCCAATACTCCCATGTTCCCAAGATTTTGGGGGTCTGAATGTTCCCAACCCCCTATTCCTATAATGTTTTAAGTCTGGTAGTGCCCAGACCCCCTTGTTCCCAGGATTTTTGGGCTCTGGAATGCCCAAACCCTCCCTTTCCCAGCAGTTTTATGGTCTGGGAATGTCTAAGCCCCTCTTTTCCAATATTTTGGATCTGACAGTGCCCCAAACCCCCATTTCCTGGCATTTTTATGCTCTAGGAGAGCCCATACTCCCGTGTTCCCAAGATTTTTGGAACCTGAATGTCCCCACCCCCCCTGTTCCCATGTTTTTCAATGAGCTAATGGTGCCCAAACTCCTCTTTTCCAAGACTAGAGGAACAGAGAGTGATCAAACCCCCTGTTCCTGCGATTTTGTGACTCAGAATGTGCCCCAACACCCCTTTTCTCACAATTTTAGGGGCCTCTGAATGCCCAAATCCCCGTTCTCATAATTTTTGGGGTCTGCTAGCACCTAAACCTCTTTTTTCAAAGATATTTTGGGGCTGAGAGACCCCAAACCCCCCTGTTCATGGGGTTATTGCCCTGTTCATGGGGCTGACATTGCCCAAACCTCAAGTTCCCAGATTTTTCGGGCTCTGAATATTTCCAAGCCCCCTTTTCCTGGTTTTTTTTGGGTCTGACGCGTCCCAACCCCCCAGTTCTCAGGATTCTTGGAGGTCTGATTGTACCCAAACCCACCAGTTCCTGGGATTTTGATGGAGTCTAGGTGTCTCTAAGTCCCTCTTTTCCAAGACTTTTAGGTCTGGAAGTGCCCCAACCACCCTATCCCTGAGATTTTTAAGGTCTAGGAGAGCCCATACCCCCGTGTTCCCAAGATTTTTAAGGTCTGAATGTTCCAAACCCCCAATTCCCAGGATTTTCGGAGCCCCCCCACTTCTCCCCAACACCCAGGAGTGCAGAGCACTGAGAAGCTTTACTGGGAACACTGGGAACAGCTGGTTAGTGTGGGAAGAAATGCAGGGCAGGGGGGGACATGCGACCCCCCCAAAATGAGCGCAGGGTTTCAGTTCTCCAGGGTGGTCCCGAGGCCACGGGGAGGGGCTGCGGCCGCCGGTGGCTCAGGAGCTCTGTGGGGAGAGAAAAGGGGGGGAGAGCAAAGGGGCTGGGGGGGCAGGGGGGGCCCAGAGGCCGTGGGAGAGCAAGGGGGAGGACACGACCCCCATTTGGGGACCCCCCTTTACCTTCTCCCGCAGGTAGAAGCCGAGCCCCAGCGCCAGGAAGACCAAGCCCAAGACGAAGCCCCCGACCCCCACCAGGATCTTGCTGCGGACGGTGTCCGGGGGCATCTCTGGGGGGAGCCGGGGGGGTCAGCACCCCCAAAACCTCCTCCCACGCCCCCCCCGGCCCCCCACAGAGCCCGGCCCGCTCTCCCCCAGCCCACCCGGGGGTCCCTCCAACCTCCTGCCAGTCCCTTCCCAGCCCCACCAGGGATCCCACCCGGCCCCTCCCGGCCCCTTCAGGACCCTCCCACCCCCCTCCCAGCACCCCCAGCACCCCCCAAACTCCCTCCCGGTCGCCCCCAGTCGCCCCCCCGGGGCTGGGGGGGCCGGGCCGTACCCCAGTGCCGGCTGAGGGGGTGCTCCAGGCTGACGTGCTCCACCTGGCAGCTGTAGGTGACCCCGCGCCGGGGGGGGATTTCCAGCATCACCAGCACCTGGTAGCTCCAGTCCCCGTTGGGGACCACGTCGGTGGCCACCACGTGCTCCGGCAGCTCCTGCCCATCCTGGAACCACCTCACCTGCACCGGCGCAGGGTAGAAATCCATCACGGAGCAGAGCAGGCGGCCGGGGCCGGGCTGGGAGCTCGACGGCACCAGCGAGATGGACACGCTGGGGGGCACTGGCAGGGACGGGGGAGACACTGGGCTCAGCTGGGGGGCACTGGCAGGGAGGGCAGAGGGCTTGGAGGGCGTTGGGAGGGACTGGGATGGCAGTGGGAGGGACTGGGATGGTAGTGGGAGGAGCTGGGAGGGGGCCAAAGAGCAAGTGGATGGGCTCAGGGAGGGCTGAGGAGCCTGGGGTGATTCCCAGGGAGGGTTTGAGGGGCTCCAGGGTCATTCCCGGGGCAGGGGCCGAGGGGACCCGTTCTGCCCCACGCTCACCTCTGCGGTTCACCAGGAACGGGGTGGACACCTCGTAGCTGACCCGGCAGAACCAGTCCACCGCAGACCGTCTGCGCTCCATGAATTCTGGGAGGCTGTTCCAGTACTTGGCAACCTTCTCCCCATACGGGGTGTCCCCCACAAACACCCCCACATTGCTGTCAAAGTGCATGTACTGCTCCCGGTTGTAGATTTTCCTCACCACGTACCTCACCCGCTCGGTGCCGTTGATGAAGTGACACTCGGACTTCAACATCTCCTGGAACACCCCTGTGTGTGCAGGACACGGGTCAGGGGGTGCCCCGTCCCCCCCCATCATCCCTCAGCCCCCCACACCAGGCTGGCAGCTCAGGGGGCCACCCCGGACCCCCCTTTCCCACCCCCCCCTGCCCCACGGACGCCCCAGCACCGGCTCTTGCCTGGGGGGGAACCCCCCCATCAGCCCCCCGGGCATGGACAGGGGGGTTGGGGACCCCCCCAATGCCGATCCCACCACCCCAGAGCCCCAGGGAACCGCTCCAGGGCTCAAGGGACACCCAGGGACCCCCAGGGCACCCCTCTGCCTGCTCTCCCACACCCCCTTGCCCCCCTCTCCCACCCCTTGCCCACCGGCCCCACAATCCCCACACCCCCCAACCTCACTTTGGGGCTCCCACCCCCCTCCCACTCACTCCGGCCCTTCCCACCCCCCTCCCACTCCCTTTTTTGGGGCTCCCACCCCCTCTTTTCTCCCCTCTTGCCCCCCTTTCCCACCCCCCTCTCACCCGACAGCTCCTCGCCCGCAGCCGGGGGGGCTCCCAGCACCACCAGCACCGCCAGCACGGCCCCAGCTCCCCGCACACGCTCCATGCCCAGCGCCGGACAGCTGCTGACAGCCCCAAACCAGCCGGGCGGCGCCGTTTTGGGGGGTTTGGGGCGCGCTGGGCTTGGCTGAGGGCGCAGTTGGGGCCCTTTTTTCGCGGCGTCTTCCCGGCGACTGATGAGTCATCAGCGCGGCGCGCTGGGATTGGGCGCGGGCGGCGTGGGCGCTTCGGGATTGGCTGAGGGCCCTTGGGGGCCCCCGCGGCAGCCCCGGGGCTGGGGGGGGGTTCGGGGGGGTCCGCGGGCTGCGGGGGAGGGGCGAGCTCAGGGTCCACCAAAAATGCCCAGACAGGGCTCCCAAAGCTCAGGGCGGACCAAAAATGCCCATTCGGGGCTCCCAAAGCTCAGGGCAACCCAAAAATGCCCAGACAGGGCTCCCAAAGCTCAGGGAAACCCAAAAATGCCCAGACAGGGCTCTCGCAGCTCCCACGGGCCCCTAAAATCACCGGAGGGCGGTCTCTGATTGGCTGAGCCCCATAGGAGCTCAGTTCGGGACGCGTCTTCCCGGCAACTGATGACGCGCCAGCACCACCCGCTCCCATTGGCTGCTGCTGCTGCTGCTGAGCCTGCCCTGTCATGAGGGGTCCGAGGGGGGTTTTGGACGTTCCCGGATTGCTTGGGATGGGGTTTGGGGTGTCCTGGATAGGTGGGAATGAGGTTCTGGGTGGCCGCGTGTGCCCAATAACCCCCCTGTTCCTGGGATCTTGGGGGTCTCAATGTGCCCCTGTTCCCAGGATTTTTTGGGGCTGCGAGTGTGCAAATCCCTCTTTCCCAATATTTTAGCCTCTGGATGTGCCCAAACCCCCTGTTCTCAGGATTTTTGACGTGTGGGAGTACCCAAACCCCCCTGTTCCTGGGATTTTTCGGCTCGGGAATGCCCAAACACCCCCGCTCTCACAATTTTGTGGGTCTGGGGTCGCTTAAATCTCTCCTTTCCTGTATTTTTGGGGTCTCAGAGAGCCCAAACCCCCATGTTCCAGTGTTATTGGGAGGCTGACATTGCTCAAACTCCCCTGTTCCCAGGATTTCGTGGGTCTGGGAGCGTCCAAACCCCAATGTTCATAGAATTTAAGGGGTCTGGCAGTGCCCAAAACCCCGGTCTCTGGGATTTTTAGGGTCTACAAGACCCTGTAGCTCTGTGCTCCCAGGATTTTGGATTCTCAGTGTTCCCAACTCACCTGTTCTGTGTTTTTCTGATGCTGATGGTGCCCAAACCCATCTTTTGCAAGATTTGAGGAGCTGGGAGTGCCAAAATCCCACATTCCAAAGATTTTCAGAGCCCCCCACTTCTCCCCAACACCCAGGAGTGCAGAGCACTGAGAAGCTTTACTGGGAACACTGGGAACAGCTGGTTAGTGTGGGAAGAAATGCAGGGCAGGGGGGGACATGCGACCCCCCCAAAATGAGCGCAGGGTTTCAGTTCTCCAGGGTGGTCCCGAGGCCACGGGGAGGGGCTGCGGCCGCCGGTGGCTCAGGAGCTCTGTGGGGAGAGAAAAGGGGGGAGAGCAAAGGGGCTGGGGGGGCAGGGGGGGCCCAGAGGCCGTGGGAGAGCAAGGGGGGGGCCACGCCCCCCCTTTGGGGACCCCCCTTTACCTTCTCCCGCAGGTAGAAGCCGAGCCCCAGCGCCAGGAAGACCAAGCCCAAGACGAAGCCCCCGACCCCCACCAGGATCTTGCTGCGGACGGTGTCCGGGGGCATCTCTGGGGGGAGCCGGGGGGGTCAGCACCCCCAAAACCTCCTCCCACGCCCCCCCCGGCCCCCCACAGAGCCCGGCCCGCTCTCCCCCAGCCCACCCGGGGGTCCCTCCAACCTCCTGCCAGTCCCTTCCCAGCCCCACCAGGGATCCCACCCGGCCCCTCCCGGCCCCTTCGGGACCCTCCCACCCCCCTCCCAGCACCCCCAGCACCCCCCAAACTCCCTCCCGGTCGCCCCCAGTCGCCCCCCCGGGGCTGGGGGGGCCGGGCCGTACCCCAGTGCCGGCTGAGGGGGTGCTCCAGGCTGACGTGCTCCACCTGGCAGCTGTAGGTGACCCCGCGCCGGGGGGGGATTTCCAGCATCACCAGCACCTGGTAGCTCCAGTCCCCGTTGGGGACCACGTCGGTGGCCACTACGTGCTCTGGCAGCTCCTGCCCACCCTGGAACCACCTCACCTGCACCGGCGCAGGGTAGAAATCCATCCCGGAGCAGAGCAGGCGGCCGGGGCCGGGCTGGGAGCTCGACAGCACCAGTGAGATGGACACGCTGGGGGGCACTGGGAGGGACGGGGGAGACACTGGGCTGAGCTGGGGGGCACTGGGAGGGAGGGGAGAGGACTTGTAGGACATTGGTAGGTATTGGGATGGCAGTGGGAGGGACTGGGAATAGAGTGGGGGAGAAGGGGCTGGGCTGAGGGGACACTGGGGAGAGAGTTGGGAGGTGTGGGAGTGAAGTGAGAACGACTGGGAATGGAGTGAGAGGATCTGGGAATGGAGTGACGGGGACTAGGAATGACTGGAAATGACTGCAAGGGACTGGGAATGACTGGTGTGGACTGGGAAGGAAGCGATGGGGACTGGGAGGCTGAGTCCTGGGGAGGGAATTCTTTGGTTTGGGTCTGCCTGGCAACTGGAGCGTCATCAGAGAGACGCGCTGGGATTGGCTGAGGGGCGTGAGCTCGGTGGCCCCAGCGGGGTGGAGACGGCGGGGGGGGCACTGGGAGAGGCTGGGATGGACTGGGATGGAGTGAGAAAAAGTGGAATGGACTAGGAGAGACTAGGGGGCATTGGAAGGACTGGGAGAGACAGGAAAGAACTGGGAAGGGGCAACAGGCCAAGGGAAGGGCACAGGGAGGGCTGAGGGTCTGGGATGATTCCCAGGGAGGGTTTGAAGGGCTCCAGGGTCATTCCCGGGGCAGGGGCTGAGGGGACCAGCTCTGCCCCACGCTCACCCTCCTCTCCAGGATGAAAGGAGCACCAAGTTTGTAGTTGTGCCGGCAGAGCCTGTCCACTTCACCCCGTTCGTACTCCAGAATTACGGGGTTGCTGTTCCATTGCCTGGCCCAGAATTCTCCGTACGGGGTGTCCCCCACATAGACCCCCACATCGCTGTCGAAGTGGGCGTACTGCTCCCGGTTGTAGATGTGCCTGTCCACGTACCTCACCCGCTCGGTGCCGTTGATGAAGTAACACTCGGCCTTTCCCATCCACTGGAACACCCCTGTGTGTGCAGGACACGGGTCAGGGGGTGCCCCGTCCCCCCCCCCATCATCCCCATCCCCCCAAAGCAGGCTGGGAGCTCAGGGGGCCACCCCGGACCCCCCTTTCCCATCCCCTCTGCCCCACGGACGCCCCAGCACCGGCTCTTGGCTGGGGGGGAACCCCCCCATCAGCCCCCGGGGATGGACAAGGGTGGCTGGGGACCCCCCCACTGCGGATTCGACCCCCACAGAGCCCCAAGGAACCGCTCCAGGGCTCAAGAAACACCCAGGGACCCCCATGGCACCCCTCTGCCTGCTCTCCCACCCACCCATTTCCCCCCTCTCCCACCCCTTTCCCACTGTCCCCACAATCCCCAGAACCCCCGCCCTCACTTTGGGGTTCCCATCACCCTCCCACTCACTCTGGGCGTTCCGACCCCCCTCCCACTCACTTTTGGGGCTCCCATCCCCTCTTTTCTCCCCTCTTTCCCCCCTTTCACACCCTCTCCTCATTCCCGCCCCCCCCCGCTCACCCGACAGCTCCTCGCCCGCAGCCGGGGGGGCTCCCAGCACCACCAGCACCGCCAGCACGGCCCCAGCTCCCCGCACACGCTCCATGCCCAGCGCCGGACAGCTGCTGACAGCCCAAAACCAGCCGGGCGGCGCCGTTTTGGGGGGTTTGGGGCGCGCTGGGCTTGGCTGAGGGCGCAGTTGGGGCCCTTTTTTCGAGGTGTCTTCCCGGCGACTGATGAGTCATCAGCGCGGCGCGCTGGGATTGGGCGCGGGCGGCGTGGGCGCTTTGGGATTGGCTGAGGGCCGTTGGGGCCCCCGCGGCAGCCCCGGGGCTGGGGGGTTCGGGGGGGGTCCGTGGGCTGTGGGGGAGGGGGGAGCTCAGGGCCCACCAAAAATGCCCAGCCAGGGCTCACAAAGCTCAGGGCAATCCAAAAACGGGCATCCAGGACTCCTGGGGCTTAAGTGAACCTTAAACAGAGGATAAAGTTGTCCCTGAGTTCGGAGTTGCCCAAAACAAGAGGCAGATGAGGAGCTGAGGGTGCCCAATTTCCGGATTTTTGATTGTATCCAAATCCCTCTTTTCCAGGACTTTTGGGGACCTGGAGCTTCTCCGCATTTGGGGGCTTGGTCTGGGACTGTCCAGTCCCCTCTTTTCCAATATTTTGGGCTCTGGACGTGCCCAAGCAAACTTTCTCGGGGATTTTTAGGGTCTGAGAGTGCCCCAACCCCCTATTCCCATGAGTTTTATGGTCTAGGAGTGTCCAAGCCCCTCTTTTCCAATATTTTGGGGTCAGGGAGTGCCCCAACCACGATGTTCCTGTAACTTCTGGGATCTAGGAGAGCCCCCATGTTCCCAAGATTTTTGGGGTCTGAATGTCCCCAAAAGCCCTATTCAAAGGATTTTGTGGGTCTGGAAGTGCCCAACCCCCCCCCGTTCCTGGGATTTTCAGAACCCCCTCACTGCCCCCCAATAACAGGGACTGCAGAGAACTGGAAAGCTTTACTGGGAACACTGGGAGCAGCCGACTGGGGTGTGAACAAAAGCAGGGCCGGGGGGGACACACGACCCCCCCAAAGTGCGGGGCTGGACTGGGGGGTCCCGGCTGGGCCCGAGGCCACGGGGAGGGGCTGCGGCCGCCGGCAGCTCAGGAGCTCTGTGGGGAGAGAAAAGGGGGTGAGAGCGGGGTGGGGGAACTGGGGGGACACCGGGATACACTGAGACCTGGACTGGAGCCAGCGGGACCAGAACTGGGGCAACAGGGATCATACTGGGAGCAGCTGGGAGCATGTTGGGGGCAACTGGGATATACTGGGAGTGTCTGGGAGTGAGTGGAACCATAACAGGGGTGAATGGGAGCAACTGGAACCACGCTGGGGGCAACTGGGGTCATCCTGGGAGCAGCTGGGCCCCTGCTGGGCTCATACTGGGATCGGACTGGGATCTTAAAGGGAGAGACTGGGTCAATCCTAGAGACAACTTAGAGCAACTGGGATCACACTGGGAGAAACTGGGAGCAACGGGGACCATGCTGGGGAGTACTGGGATCATACTGGGATCACAGTTGGAGAGCTTGGCCCATGCTAGGAGAAATTGGGGACACAGTGAGGGTGACTGGGGTCATACTGGGGATGACTGGGATCAAACTGGAGTCGTACTGGAAGTGTCTGCAAGTTACTGGGATTGTACTGAGGGTGACTGGACTCATAGTGGGATCATACTGGGAGCAACTGGGACCACCTTGGGGGCAACTGGGATCCTATTGGGAGTGACTGGGATCCTAGTGGGAGTGACCAGGACCATACTGGAACCATCCTGGGAGTGACTGTCAGTGACTGGGATCATATTGGGCATAACTGGAAGTATTCAGGGGGGAACTGGGAGCCAGTGGGGCCATGCTGGAAGTATAGTGGAACTGGGAGTAACTGGGAGTGACAGGGTGGATGCTGGAGGCAACTGGCATAGACTGGGAGTGACTGGGAGTGGCTGTGAGTAACTGGGATTATGCTGGCAGCTACTGGGAGCAACTGGGGGTGAGTGGGACCACATTGACTTCAACTGGGATATACTGGGAGAGACCAGGAGTGAGTGGGATCATACTGAGACTGACTGGGATCATAGTGAGAGTAACTGGGAGTGCCAGGGATCATACTGGGAGCAACTGGAACCATAGTCAGTGACTGGGAGGAACTGGGAGCCTGCTGGGGGCAAATGGCTTTATCCTGGGAGTGCCAGGGCATGTCTGGATTCATCCTGGCTGTGAGTGCCACCATCTGGGGTGTCACTGGGATCCTACTGGGATGGTCCTGGGAGGGACTGGGAGGGAGTGGAACTCTAGTGGGGTGACTGGGAGCAACTGGGACCATGCAGGGGGTAACTTGGATCCTACTTGGAGAGACTGGTATCGTACCGGGAGTGACTGGGATCATAGTGGGATGATACTGGGTATGACTAAAAGTGACTGAGATGATACTGGGGGTGACTGGGAACATGTTGGAGGCAAGTGGGATCTACTGGGAGTGGCTGGGAGTGACAGGGATGATACTGGGAGTGACTGGAAGCACAGTAGGGGTGAATGGGAGCAACTGGAACCACGCTGGGGGCAACTGGGCTCATAATGGGATCATCCTGGGAGTGACTGCAATAATATTGGGAGTATGTGAGAGGGACTGCAACCATACTGGGGATGACTGGGATCAAACTGGATTCATACTTCAAGTTCCTGGGATCATACTAGGAATGTCTGGACTCATAGTGGGATCAGACTGGGAGCAACTGGGACCATGCAGGGGGCAAATGGCCTCGTCCAGGCAGTGACTGAAAGTGCCTGGGGCCATACTGGACTCAGACTGGG
Source organism: Pseudopipra pipra (assembly GCF_036250125.1). NCBI lineage: Eukaryota > Metazoa > Chordata > Aves > Passeriformes > Pipridae > Pseudopipra > Pseudopipra pipra. Next base: position 517,923 of record NC_087580.1, read on the forward strand.
AGTCCCTGAGAGGGAAAGGAACCATCGTGGGGGGGACTGGGAGCAACTGGGACCACCTTGGGGGCAACTGGGATCCTATTGGGAGTGACCAGGACCATACAGGAACCATCCTAGGAGTGACTGTCAGTGCCCGGGATCATACTGGGAGTGACTGGAACTACAGAGAGGGGAACTGGGAGCCAGTGGGGCCATGCTCCAAGGAACCCCCAAACTCACTCAGAGCCCACCCAGGACCCCACCTAACCCTTTTTTTGGGGGGGACATTTATGGGCACTGGTGTTACTGGGAGCTCCCCCGGCTGCAGGTGAAGAGCTCTGGGGTGAGAGGGGGTGTTGGGAAGGGGGGGTCAGTGAGTCAGAGGGGATAAAAGGGGTGGTGGGACCCCAAAGTGAGTAAGAGGGGAGTGGGACCCCCCAAAAGTGGAGGGGGAGGGAGACTGAGAATTGGGGGCTGATGGGAAAGGGGTGGGAGAGGTCAGAAAAGTGGTGGAAACGGGAAGGTGGAACCCCCAAAGTGAGCATGAGGGGGTTGGGGATTGGGGGATGATGGGTAAGGGGTGGGAGAGGGGGAAAAAGTGGGGGTTGGGACCTCATAAGTGATCCTGGGCGGGCTGGGAATTGAGGGGAACCACGGAAAACCCTTGTCAGAGAGAAAATTGGGTGACCCGAGTCCTGGATGCTTTTAGGAAAGAGGTCTGAACATTTTTTGAAGAATGGAGGGGGGTGACTTTTTTATTCTTGACCTTTGCAGTTCTCCATTTGGGGGCAGGATGTCCTCTGGGCCAATGTTTTGTTCCCTTTGCAGTGAGTGCAGCCTCAGAGGGCTGAGCCCTCTCTGGCTGGGCTTGGCCTCTCCTGCAGAGACTCAGGCCTGGCTGGGCTGCCCCAGGCAGACGCTGCAGGAAGAAGAGCTCAGGCCGCCTGGCTCTGGTGTCCCTGGGGCTCAGCCTGTGCCCCATTGCTGTGCAGGGGCTGAGCCCCACCTCTGCCTCGGGGCCTTGGCCAAAGGGCTGGCAAGGAAGAGGCCCAGCAGCCTTGGGGCCTGCCCAGCTTTCCTCCTCCCTGGGGGCTCTCAGTCCTCCCCTGACACCGTGGGGGCCCAAGGCCTTGCTGGCTTCGGGCTCACGGCCCGCCGGCACCATCCCAGCGGCCTGACCCCCCTCCTTCCCCTCTCTCCAGCCTCTCCTGCCTTTTCTGGCAAGGGGCCATCCAAGGAAAACCCCGGTTCTCAGCAATGGCACCTGTGACACGGCTGCAAGGCTCGAGTGGGCCAGGCAAGAGCAGGAGCACCGAGAGCCTGAGGAGCCAGGAGATGCCCTGGCTGGGCATCGTGCTGCTGCGGGACGAGCTGACACCTCTGCACAGTCTCTGCCCGTCCCTGCCAGCCGACTTCTGCCCAGGCTCTGGGCACGGGGACGCAGCACTGACAGTTTTCAGCCACCACGCTGTTCCACAGAGGCTGTGATGTCACAAGGCCCTTGCCTGGCAGCCAGGAGATGGGCAAGGCAAGGCAAGGACGGAGCCTCGGAGCCACCAGCACGCTGTCCCCAAAGGCTGGGGTGGCACAGAAGCCCAGAGTCCATGACCTTGGCAGAGACTTGTGAGATCAACTGGGGTCCAGCCTACGCCCCATCCCCAGCACGTCAAGCAGACCACGGCACTCAGTGCCATGGCCAGTCTTTGCTTAAACACCTCCAGGGACGCTGACTCCACCACCTCCCTGGGCAGCCCATTTCAATACCTAATCCCTGTTTCTCTCCAAAAAGTCCTGCTCCTGTCCCTGACAAACAGCCCCTGACAGGCAGGTCCTCGTGTCCTCTTGTCTTATCGCCTGTTGCCTCGGAGAAGGGGCTGACCCCCACCTGGCTCCAGCCTCCTGTCAGGAAGTTGTGGACAGGGAGAAGGTCAGCCCCGAGCCTCCTCTTCTCCAGCTTGGAGAAGCCCAGCTCCCTCAGCTGCTCCTCACAGGCCATGCACTGCAGACCCTTGCCCAGCTCCATTGCCCTGCTCTCCACCCACTCCAGCCCCTCAAGGTTCTCCCTGAATTGAGGGGCCCAGAGCTGGACACAGCACTCCAGCTGTGGCCTCACCAGTGCCCAGTCCAGCAGAAGCATCACTGCCCTGCTCCTGCTGCCACACCATTTCTGATCCAGGCCAGCCTGCCCTTGGCCTTCTTGCCCACCCGGGCACCCGCTGGCTCAGGTTCAGCCTCTGTCCACCAGCACCCCCAGGGCCTCTCCCACGGGGACCCTTTGCAGCTCCTCTGTCCCCGGCCTGGAGCTGCAGGGGGTTCTTGTGGCCAGAGGCCCCAAAGGCACCAAAGGCACTCTTGAACCTCATGCCCACGGGCTCGGCCCAGAGGTCCAGCCTGGCCAGGTCCCTCTGCACAGCCTTCCTGCCCTCCAGCACATCCACACTGCAAGCCAGCTTGGGGTCCTCTGCCAATTTGCTCATGGAAGACTCAATGCCCTCCTGCACATCCCCACGAAAAATAGGCAACAGGACTGGGCCTGTTACCCAACAAGTTCTAGTGCTTGACAAAGGAGCCCACCCAGCAGTGGGGAGAAACTGCTGGCAGGAGATTGAATGGGGGCAATAGACAATGGATGATGGACAAGTTCTGGGCCATGGTCATTTGTTAGAAAAACAAAGTAAAAGCTTAAGGCCTGCCATATTTCAGTGGTCAGATGTTGAGAAAATCTTAGATGATGCAGGACATATTCTGCATCAGGCCTGCTTGCACAATCCGGCCTGCGTGCCGGACGGCAGGGACCTGTGTTCTCCAGCAGCAGAAGTGTGTCCTTGAGCAGCAGATATCAGAAAGCTGCATAGAGGAAAACAAAGAAGGAGGTTGTTATCCAGGATGTGAGAAACCAGAAGAGGGGGGGACCTGGAAATGTGCCTTGGCTAGTAGAGCCAATGAAGTTATAGATATAGTGTGTGAAAGTGAATGTAACCAATAGAAAGTTAAAACAGAGCATCTGAACCCTGTAGGACCCTTGATAATGTGTGTATTTTTGGAATAAAGTTAGAGCATTGCCTTTTCCGTCCATGAGGATGTGTCTCTGACTCTCGAGCTCGTTTTTTGCATCTTCTCCTTTTAGTCAGAGAGCTGGCAGAGAAATCTCTTTTTGAGACCTGGACACCAAGAAGGCAGAATTTCTAAACTACTAAGACCCTTAGAGAAACCAGAGACAAAGACAAAACTAACACAGACAGTTACTGAGGCTCTCTCTATCCAGGGAAAAGACAAGAAAAGGACAAAAACTGTGGACTAAGTATCATGCAAAGTGAGAAATCAAGAACCAATAGAAGAGAGAATAAGAATTCCTGCAGAGAACTGGTAAACCAAGGGACAAGAATTCTTTTGTCTGCTAAAATGTAGAAATTGTTAAGAGTTTTGAGAACTGATGTCCAGGTGTCAGAGAGCAATTGCTGTGTCCCTTCAGCGCTGAATGAAGTAGGGTCACCTCTGGAACCCAACCAACTGCTCAGAGATTTTATTCCCCGGCTTTCACTGACAGTTTCTGGGGACCCAGATGAGACAAAGCAGCGCCGACAGGGCAGAGCAGAGGAATCGTTGGCCCTGCAGCGTGTACCAAAGGAGTTTTGAGGAGATCTTCCAGTTCCCTGGTCTGGAGAGTTCACCACGCCTTCTTTTCTGGGAAAAAGAACAGGCCATGAATTTTGGGGACTTGATTTTAAGGCCTTTTGCCTGCACATAAGGCACAGCAATGGGAAGGACTCAGCGTGAGGCTGAGAGGTTTCTGTCGTGGTTTGTGGGCTTGGGTGAGATTGGGCCATAATGACAGGACACCTGTAAAATCTGGGCTTTGGGAAAGGTTGGGGAGGGTTGGGAAAGGTGTTGAAAGGGTGGTTTTGCCTGAGGTGTTAAACATGGGAGTGGGTCTGTCTTCCCAATTCCCAAGAGAAGAGATCCCAGAAAGCTCCCCTGCAGGTTGTGTTTTAGGGAACAGGAGAAGAGACCGAGGGTAAGGGGTTTCTTTCCTGGAGGGAAGGGCTGTCGTTCACTTGCAGGAGCCCTGCACTGAAATTGCCAGTCTGACTGCCCAAACTGAACACAGCTGAAGATTCCTGCCAGACAAAAGGCGGCAGGACAGAAAGCTCTTTCTGCCCATGGAGTTCCCAGGGTGGCCCCCAACTGCATCTGAAACCTGAAGGTTCCAGGCTTTCTTTCCTGGGGGAAAGGCCGTGACATCCCAAAGAGTCCCGTGGCAGACAGGTGGGGCTGCACTGTGGGGGTGTGAGGTGTTGGTTCTTTGGTTTCCAGGGGCTATTCCAGAATGGAGAGGACAGGCTGTGACATCACAAAGGGGCCCGTGGCACATGGGTTGGGCTGCACTAGGGGCTGTGAGACATTGGTGTTTTGGTTTCCAGCAGCCATTCTGGAATGGAGGGGATAGGCCGTGACATCCCAAGAGGGCCCTTGGCACATGGGTGGGGCTTCACTTTGGGGTTGTAGGGCGTTGGTTCTTTGGTTGCCAGGGCCCATTCTGGAATGGAGAGGACAGGCTGTGACACCACAAAGGAGCCCTTGGCACACGGATGGGGTTGAACTGTCACATGATGGGGGCTTGGTTCTTTGGTTTCCAGAGGCCATTCCAGAATGGGGGCCAAAGGTGGTTTTGCAGAATAAAAGGTCGAAAACGGAAATTCCGCCTCAGAATTCCCACCCATGGCTCCTGCTCGGAGTTGGCACCTGCTCCTGAAAAAGTTTTGGGGGGGTTCCCCTCGTTATTTTAGGGGTTTGGTGCCCCAGCTGAGCGTTGTTCTGTCACCACTGCTCGCAGTGCTGAAAGGTTATTTTGCAGAATAAAAGGTCAAAAATGGAGATCTCACCCAAAACTGAGGTTGTTTTGGTCAGCCAGGTCCTGCCTGGAGTCGGCACCCACTCCCCAGAGGATTTTGGGGGGGTTCTCCCCATTATTTGGGGTATATTAAATTAGTCATCAATTCACCCCAAATGGTGGGTTTGGGATATAAAAATCAATTATTAACACAATGATTAGCACACAGTTATTAGTTCACAATTAATAATTGGTGGTTTGGGGGCATCACAAATCATGGACAATACACCCAAACTGGTTGTTTTTTTGTGTATAACAAAGCAACGATTTTAAAAAGCAGCTTTCAAGCTTCAGTTTTATAAACACTTGCTTTTTATTAATGTGAAACGTTGCAAAACCGGCCCCAAAATCCGCCTTTTTCTACTTAAAACGGACACTCCCGACCCCACTCTCGCAGTCCTCAACCAGGTCTGCACCCCGCCTTTCCCGCGCTGCCCACGGGGGGGCGCAGTTCCCAAGCAGGTCCGCCCTGAGGGTGGGGAAAGGGAAGGGGTGGAGCGTGGGGAGGAGCGGCCAATGGGAGTGAGGGGGCGTGGTTTAATCAGCCAATCAGCACGTTCCGAGGGTGAGAAGAGTGGGAGTGATGCAGAAGTACCAGGAGGGAAAGAACGGACACTAAAAGGCTCCTTTCTCACCCCAAAACCGCCCCCAAACCGCGGCCACCGCAGAAAAAACTTGAAATAAGGCTGAAAATAGTGTGAAAAAAGGCTGATTTACCTCCCACCGAAATGGAGGGCCAAGAGAAGCACCGGCCTGAGCTCCGCCTATTCTCCACCTATTATTAATATGGCTACATAAATGTCGTACTCATATAAATATGGCTACATAAATGTTGTACTCATATAAATATGCATTTAAGGCAAATTGTATAAATACCAGTTGCATTTGTGCAAACCTTTTGAGCAAGTTTTCTGTGGTGCAAACCACACTTGTGCTGCTCAAAAGGTCCAAAGGATGGGGGATAGCACCAGTTCCTTGTACCTGATTTTTTGAATTCACCCTGAAAATTTCAGTTGCAGTGCTGGGGTGAAGCTCCCCCATCTGGTCAGAGATTTAGGTTGAAAGTCCTGGTTTGGGGTCTCTTAATTTCCCCTCCCACAGGACGAAGTTGTCAGGGCGGCTGCAGATCCAGTTCTTCTCCCTGTGGCACAGGGACGAGCTGATCCACCAGTCATCGAGGTACCCACAGGGTCCTCCACCCCTCACCTCAAACCTGCAAAGCCAACGGGACCAGAGTGAGAAAGGGAAAAGGAAAAGAAGAAAACTCCCCCAAAAATTAAGAAGAGCTGGGATTTCCTCTCTGGCAGAGAAGGGCTTGGGCTGGGGGGAGTCTCTAATTCTCTGATCAGGGTTGGGGGGCAGCGACCTCGGCCCATCCCAACCCCCCATGGAAAGCCAGGAGCTGCCTGGACACGGGGCAGGAGAAGGTGCCCATCCCAGGATGGGGCATCCCAGACTCCAGGAAATCCCTGGGGCCCACCCCGGGGCTCCAGCACGGACACAGGGACCCACCTGCCGTTCAAGGCCGTGCCATTGATCCACTCCCAGCTGTTATCCCTCATTCCCAGCCCAATCCAGTGGTTTGCTTTGCCTTTATAGCGCAGAAGGAAGGCCTGCAAAGCAAAGAAACGTTGTCTTTGGCCAGTCTTGCCTTCCCCACCTCCTCTTTCCCTCCTGTGTCCACCCTCAGCCAGACCTGGGGCTTTTCCCAAGGGCTTGGCTCCCAGCTCCAGCACTGGTAGCACTTTGGGGCCAGCCTGGGGGGTTTGGGGCTGGTTTTATCCTCTTGGTTTCCCCATGTTTCCCACCCCGGTGCTGCTGCAGAGGCTCAAGCCCAGTCCTCACCAGTTCATCCCAGTCCTCACCAGTTCCTCCCTGGTGCTTATGGTGGCCAGGGAAGCTCCCAGGGCCTCACACCTTTCCCGGCCCGTGGTCCAGTTGCCCTCAGCCTCAGAAAAATGATAACATTTTCCTTGGAAACCAGGCCAGGTGTCTGGGCACACGTGGGAGAATTCCAGCTCAGAGAACCAGGGTCTCACACAGAGAACTGAAACACAGAAAGCTGAGTCAGACACGTGGGCAGCCCTGAAAAGCAGCAAAATGGGTTTGATTCCTTGGTTTATTCCAGCAGCTGGAAGAGGAAACTGGGGGATGATGCTCTTGGAAAAGGTGTGACCGAGTGAGGAGCAGGTGCCTGGAGCAAAGTGCAGGGAAAAAAGGGAGTCACCCACTTTGGGAGCCTCCCTTGATGCTGGGAATGTCCTGGGATCCTCCAATCGCCCAAAACGGAGGAGCCTGGCCCTGATCCTCCCCATGGGGGTGCCTGGGTGGGACTCACCAGTCAGTGCCACGACCAGGCTCAAGCTGAGGATCCCCAGGAACACACTCAGAGGAAGGGGAACACGCACCTTGGGGGATGTTCTCCGGTCTGACTCGGTTCTGTAGGACCCTGGGGCAGGAAAGAGCAGGGTGAGGATGGCCTGGCTCCTCTCCCCTCTGCTTTGCCCTCCTGTGCTGGACCCTCAGTCCATCCCGAGCCCCACCCAGGCCCATCCAGACCCCCCCACTGGTGCCGCCCCGGAGCGAGATGCTCTTCCCACCCCCTGCCCTCTCTTGGAACGTTTGGGGTTTTCCCAGCATTACCACATTTGCACTGTTCCTCTGGATCACTGCAGGTGTTCAGGGCTTCCTCCTGGCTTGAAGAATTTGGCTTTTGGGTTCCTTTCCCCATCCTTACAGAGAAGCCTCAGGGCCCGGGGCTGACCTTCCCTGGGCTCTGTGGGGTGGATGCACTCGGCAGCCTGGGGTGGAAGGAGAGGAGAGGCTGAGGGGACCTGCAGGGAGCTGAGACCTCCTGGGGCACAGCCCAGCCAGCCCCCAGAGCCCTTGTGGGGTTGGCACTGGCTTTCAGCGTTGTCATGGTGCCAAGGGGCACCATCTGGCAGGGCTGAACCCACATCTGGGAGAGGAGGCAGCACAAAGGACAGAGGGAGGGGAGGGGAAAAGGTAAGGAAGGGAAAGAGAGGGGAGGGAGAAAGATTAAGGAGGGAAAAAAAACCCTAACAAATTAAGCAGAAAGGAAAGAAAAAGACAAGTTTAAAGGCACTTTTAACTATTAAATAAATAAGTCATTGAGAGCTCACAGGTTTGCAGGGGACAGGAGCCTGTTCAGGGCTCAGGGGGGGAAAAGGCACCGGGGGCTCGGAGCAGAGTTTGTGCTTTGGGGGCCGTTTTGCAAAAACACACAGGGTGGAAAGTAGGTTGTAACAGTTCACAGCATCTCTTCTGCTCGGGTTTTCTGTTCGTGGCTCCACACAAGCTTCTTTTGCTCTGGTTCCCCTCCCTCCCTGTGCCCTCTGTTACAGGAGCACGACCTGGTTCCCTGCACCCCCAACCAACAGGGGCAGCAGCTTTTGGTCCTCTTGGGTCTTGTTTAAGTCATTACCAGCACCAAATGGACCAACAGAAGCTCGTCAGGAATGTGTCCCGATAAAACAGCGATATTTCATTGCAAGGTGAGCTCTGAAAACTGCAGAGGCTTGTTTGTCAGTAAATGGATGTAAAAAAAACACAAAGCGGTTCCCTCAGAAGGGGTTTGCAGGAGAAAACTCAAGGAGTGCTCAGATAACAGCGTTTCCAGAGCAGTGAGAGGGTTAAATTGGTAGGAGAAAGGAACAAACACAGGATGAGCCAGAAGGGGGGGGTGCTTCCTCATCTCGGGGGTTTCTAAAGTGTAATAGGATAAAGGGCAGACCTTGCCCAAGCTCTGAGCTGGAGCTGAGCACGAAAGTGGGGAAGAGATCGTTACAGATGTAGGGCTTGTTATTTCAGAAACTAAACTATGATGTGTCTGGACCTGCTTCATATGGCAGAAGCCCCAGTGCACAAATTCAACCCCCTCATTTCAAGCCAAAATTTCAGTCCTACTTTAATTTCTGCCTCCCAGTGTCGACTGAACAAATTCAACCAATTCCCTTAAAAAGACCCACGAAGGTTCACCTTGTAAGACCCCACCTGGTGCAGCCCGAGCTCCTGCTCAGGTTTAATCCCTCCCAAACCCAATTCTGAGCCAGAAACCAGTGGGCTGGTGAAGGTTTTAACATTTGCAAAACTGAACTATCAATTTGAAAATAAAAGAGACCCAGTGCATTTCCTGATTCACTCAGTCCCACTGTCATTTTTGCTCCTTTATGATGACTAATTTCTGCCTCCCAGTGTTGACTGTACAAATTCCACAAATTCCCCTAAAAAGACCCCCGAAGGTTCACGTTGTGAGACCCCCCCTGGTGCAGCCTGAGCTCCTGCCCAGGTTCAATCCCTCCCAATCCCACCGTGGTTTCCTGCTGGTTCTCTCCAGCTCCCCCCAAAATCACTGTTCATTCCACTCAGCTGAAACAAATTAAAGTTCTTTTTATATCATTATTTACCTCTTTGCACCACGATTTGCTCAATTCTCTTCCCGAGAAGCAACTCTGTCAGCAACAAGGGGCTGAAGAAAACCCCGACAAAACCACTGCAGAAGCTCTTACAAGGCAGCAAAAATGACAAACCAGCCCAACCCCGCAGCAGACACTCAAACCAACCCCACAGCAGCAAAAGCCTCACTAAACCCAGCTGTAAAACTGTGACTTTTGGGGTTTATTCCCCCCTTCCCCTTCAACGTGCCACGTTTAATTAATCAGGTGGTCATTGCAGCCCCCCCAGAGACAAGCCCATGATGTGGGGGCTCAGCCCTGTCCCAACCGTGGCTCCCTGTGGGCAGGGAGCACCCACCACCCTGAGTTTGGCAGCCCAGGGGCTGCTCTGGAGTACTCACCTCGCGGGGCAGCTGTCAATGGGTGATAGATTTCTTGGAACTGAGTCTCTTGAGCCACAGACAGGACCGGAGTCAACCTGTTGCGTGGCTGACGGGTACAGAGGTGTGGTTTTGATGTGTACAGCGCTCTGGCTGTTTTGCTGTTCTCCAGCAGATCTGTGTTTCATCCAAGGCAATTTTTTTTGAACCCTTGCTTGCTTAAAAATATTTAAGAGTTCCCAGCTAAGGGATCCGTGATGGGCTGGCCCTGGTTGGTGCCAGATGCTGCTCTGTCACCCCCCTCCTCACCCGGGCAGGGGACAGAATTATTCCAAACTGCACAGTCTGGAGCCAGAGGAAATGAGAAGCTGTTGGAGATGTACGACCACCAGTGTGACATCTGAGAAACCCGGGGGCAGGCTGCTGGCTGAAGGGGTCCCACGTGGCTGGGATGGGGGCCCTGCACTTTAAATGATACCAGAAAAGATGGACCAAAATACACCCAACCACAAATATTGTCATAAATGTATTTATGACCTTGTTATACAGCCTTTCATTACCACGGGGAATTATTTCCGTGAAGAAAAGCTCAACAGTCGTGATGAAGGGGGGAGAGGGGAAAGGTATCTCAGGATTGTGCCCAGCGGCTCCTGCCCCGGCAGTTTGGAGCCCAGGGGCACCGAGCGCTGACGATTTGAGTCACTGCTTGTAAAATGTGCCGGGAACCGGCAGGAAAAGCAGCACCGCGTTGGCTCCGGTCCATGAAAACTGTTTCCCGGCATTTCTTGGCTCCGCGGGGGCGTCAAAATCGCTGCGAGGGGTCCCCCCCGCCCGCGTCTGAAAGAGCCGCAGCAAGAGTGGGAACAGAATAAAAGACAAGAAATAGAATAAAATGGAATAAAAGGCTGCACCGAGGGGTCCCCCGGCCGGTGTCGGGACGGGCGGTGTCGGGGGTGGCCAGAAGGGCTGCGCCGAGCGGGGTGGGAGCTGAGAATAAAATATAGAAAATAGAATTAAACGCGACAGCAGAGCCGCGGCCGTGCTGCAGGAGCTGCCCGGAGGGACAGACAGACAGACCCTCCCTTGGCTCGTGGGACCCACCCCCTGTCACTGAAGAGCTGCGACGAGAGGCGGGCGAGGGGCGGCGGCGGCGAAAGGGCCGCCCCGGAGCGGGGAGATGGGGGGTGTGAACGGAAAAAAAAAAAAGAGAGAAGGCAATAAAAGACCCGCGACCGAAACAGCGGCACCGACGGACACTCGCGGCGGCACCGAGGGACACTGCGAGGGGGGACGAGCGGCCCCGGGGAGCGTCCCCTGCCCCGCGTCCCTAAAAGAGCTACCCCTACGGACAGGCAGGTCCGCTCCGCCCTCGGGCACCGGGGTGGGAATCGGGGGGTTGTTCGCAACCGGCTCCCCCACAAAGTGGATTTTACAAGTTATTTTTAATTTTTATTCTTTTCGTAGTTCGATTTCTCCTCCGCCCCCCGACTTTCCCCGGCCGCGGTCCTGCCCGTGCCCCGGGAGCCGCCGGTGGGTGCCGAACCCGCGGGAATCGGGATTTTTTCGCGCATTAACGGTGGGTTTTGGGTGCGATGGAGGCTCAGATCCGGGCGGACTCCGTCTGGCAGATCCACTGCAGCCCCGTGTCGCAGGCGCGGGGGTCGATCCTGTCCCCCTTGAGCGCCCCGCAGGCTCCGGGACCCTCCCCGAGATCCTGCGGGAAGCTGCGGGTGCGGGAGGGGGCCCGTGTCACCCCCGGGGGTCCCTCGGGGGACAGGGGGGTGCCCACCCCGACCCCCCCAGCGCTCCTCACCGGCTCCAGTCCGGGCGGGAGCCGTTCACCCACGTCCAGCCCACGCCGGGCGCGGGCACCGAGAGCCCGATCCAGAAGTGGCGCGTGGGTTTCCTCAGGGTCTCATTGAGGGAATCCTGGCCCGGGGAAAGGGGCAGTGGTGGCGCTGCCGGGCCGGGGATGGTCACCCCGAAACAGGCTCGGTCCTCACCCCGGGACCGAGCCAGACCCATGGCACTCCCCATGGGCACTGCGGGGAATTTGGGAATGAGGGCTCTGATCCCAGGCTTCTGGGGAGCCCTTCGCCCTCCCCTGGGGTGCCTCCAGCCTCTCTGTCCTCTCGGTCCCTTCACCAGCTCGTCCTTGTCCCACGGCATCGCCATCGCGGCCCCGCGGTCCCCGCAGTCCTCCCGGCTCCCGTGCCACGAGTTCATCCTTTCCGAGACCCAGTAGCACTTGGTCCTGCCCAGCATCCAGCCCACGGGGCAGAGCCTGCACCCCTCGGCCTCTGTGGGACAGACAGACGGACGGACGGACGGACGGACCCCGGTGCGCTGAGGCACTGTGGGAGGGACTGGGGGAGGCTCCAACCTGGCTTAAGTTTGGGGAGGGGGCATCGATGGGACCCCCGGGGGGTGGGGGGTTACCTCGCGGGGGGCACAGGATCCTCCTCAGCTCCCTGAAGGTGCCGTCCAGGCTGGCACAGGGGGGTCTCAGGGAGGTGTTCCCCCACCCCGAGGTCGATTCGGGCTGTGCCCTCTCTGCCACCCACCAGGACACTGGGACAGGAGGATGCCCAGCCCGGTCAGGGGCACTGGGGGGGTGGGAAGGGGCAGAGGGGTCCGGGTGCCCCTTCCCAGCCCCCAAACTCACCACACAGCACCAGGGACAGCGCCAGGGCAGCCGTGAGGGCCCCGAGGAGGCAGCGGGGACGGCGCAGGGGGGCTGTGGGGGGGACCCCCCGGGGTTCTGGAAAGCCAGATCCTACAGCTGGGGGGTGGAAAAGAGCACCGGTCACCCCCTCACCCACCCAGAGCCCGACACAGGGGGTCCTGGGGCAAAGCACCCTGGTAAGAGCCCCCCAAACCCCTGCAGCCCCCCCTGCCCAGGAGCAGGAGGAGCTGGGTGCCCCCAAAACATCCCTCTGCTCCCTCTGTTGGGGGGTCCCAGCTCAGGGGGTGGGACAGCAGCCAACCAAAGCCTGGATAAAACCCCCCCAGCCCCTCCTCCCTCAATCCCTGCCTCAGTTTCCCCACCCTGAGCAGCTCTTGGGGACCCCAGGGGTGGCATCACCCCACCCCCCCGAGTCCCCCTTCCCCCCCCGATCTGGGGGGGCCCAGCGGACACGACCCCCCCCAGTACCTGCCCCCGGGGAGGACGGGGGGTTCCCCGCAGCCCCTCGTTTCCTCCACTGCTCTAAGGCCATGTAGCCGTCCTGGTCCTCCATGTCCCGCCGCTCAGCGCCGGGGACCCGCAGTGGTCACAGGAGGAAGGGACAGGAAACCAAAGCGCCGCTGCCCCCCCGGGCTGGTGTGAACTGGCAGCGGGCTCGGAGCTTCCTGTACCCAAACCAAAGCCCCACAACTGCTGGGGGGACTCATCCTGACGGCCCCGAGGGGTGGGGGGTCGGGGGTCTGTGCCCAGAGGAAGGAAACCCACGGGAAGGGACAAGGAGGACAAGGAGACACAGTACGAGGTGCTGGGAGAGAGAAAAACCACTCCTCACCCCCCCGCTAAAATGGTGAAAATAAGAGATCAAGGTGTTGATCGAGATCTCTAAGAGATGAGAATCGATAAAATACCATCAAAAGGAGCGCAAAATGAGAGAATTGCTCAATAAAGCACCAGTTCTGACCAAAAATAGATGCAGTTTCACGGAGCTCACGCCTGGTTTTCCCAGCTGTGTTTGTAGGGTAACATCGGCTCAGCAGGAAGCCCCACTTCTCTTGCCCCCTAATGAGGAGCAATTTTATTAGGCTAATTAATCACTGATGAATTAGTCCCTGATCTCCTTTTTTTCTCTGCCAGGCACAGGCCAGCACGGGCTCCGCAGGCTGCAGGGCTGCTGCGTCCTGCTGGGGCTTGACCCATCGGTTTTATTTGCCCCAAAAAGGGGGAAACGGCCCCGAATCCCTTTGCCCGAGCAGAGGAGGGGACAGAGTTCTGGCAGAAAACTCCAAAAGTCGGTTTTGCCCAGCTTGGGAAGAACAAACCAAACAGAAGTGAGGTGGGACCCCCCAGCAGCACTTCTGTGCTGTCCTCCCCCCCCCCCCCAAGCCCTCCCTGGGGTGCTGGAGGGTGACTGGGCAGACTGGGAGCACTGGGAAGGGGCTCAGCCCCCCCGTCACCCCCGGGAGCTCCAAGGCTCCAACAGCCGGGATGGAACGCAGTGGAGGGAGCAGGGGAAGGGACGGGGCTGCCGGCGCTGGACGGGGCGCGAGGGACAGGTGGGGAAGGCAATAAACAGTAAAACGACTACGAAAGAAAAAACTCGGCGGCAGCGAAAGGGCCAGTGAGTCACACACGTCCCGTTTCACATCCACACGGCAGAGCCACGGCGGGGGGGGATCGAAAAACAGCCAATGGGAAGCATCAGAGACCCCGTCAGCCAATGGGAAGCGTCGAAGGGCCCCTGTCAGCCAATGGGAAGCGTCGAAGAGCCCCGTCAGCCAATGGGAAGCGACGTGTCCTGATGTCAATTAAACCACACTGAGAAGCTGCTGGAGAAGAGCAAAAAACAACTTTTCAGTTGTTGCGTCAGTTGCGGAGTTTGTTTGCTGGTTTGTGACTAAACCGACCCTACCGCGAAATCTCACAGTCACTGAGAGCTGCCCTGCGAGGTGAGTACTTGAGAGCAGCTCCTGGGCTGCCAAACTCGGGGTGGCACAATCCCGAGCACCCTCTCAGGTGCTGCTTCTTCCCCTCGGGAGGCCGAGCCCGTTCTGCAGCTGCCCTGGGCCAGCAGCGTCCAGGCAATGGCACCCCCATGTCGCGACAAAGCCACAACAGGGAGCTTGTCTGCAGGTGTTTTTTTTTTTTTCTTTTTTTTTTTTTCAAAAAAACCCAACCCAACCCAAACCAGCAAAACAACAAAAAATTATGAAAAAAACCAAATTCCAGTTCCCTGCCTGCAGTTTGAAGTTCGTGTGTTTTCTTATTTCCTTCTTAAAAGAACACCAGGATGGATTTAGAAAAAACTGTTAGTCATTAATCCATTCCTTTCTTGTGCCCACAAGAACTACTGGTGAGTGACCTCTCCCTGATCCCTCAGCATGACTTTAGAGCCTTTCCTCAATTAAACATTTCCCCCGATAATGAAAGACTGTATAAAAAGTCATAAATATAGTTAGGACAATATTTTGGGTTGGGTGTATTTTGGTCCATCTTTTCTGGTATCATTTAAAGTGCACGCCCCCATCCCAGCCACGTGGGACCCCTTCAGCCAAAAACCTCCCCCCTGGGTTTCTCAGATTTCCAACCAGTGGTCATACATCTCCAACAGCTTCTCATTTCTTCTGGCTCTGGACTGTGCAGTTTTCACGGGGTGAAAGTTTGGAATAATTCTGTCCCCTGCCCGGGTGAGGAGGGGGGTGACAGAGCAGCATCTGGCACCAACCAGGGCCAGCCCATCACAGATCCCTTGGTTGGGAACTCTTAAATATTTGTAAGTAAGCAAGGTGCAAAAATGGACTTTGTTCCTTGGAAAATGAATCACACTGAGATCTGCTGGAGAACAGCCAAAGAGCTGTACAAGTCAAAACCACGCCTCTGTTATTTGACTCTCTTCCCCTGTCTGTGGCTCAACAGACTCAGTTCCGGGAAATCATCCACCCGTTGACAGCTGCCCTGCGAGGTGAGTACTCCAGAGCAGCCCCTGGGCTGCCAAACTCGGGGTGGTGGGTGCTCCCTGCCCACAGTGAGCCACGGCTGGGACAGGGCTGAGCCCCCACATCATGGTCTTGTCTCTGGGGGGGCTGCAATGACCACCTGATTAATTAAACGTGGCACGTTGAAGGGCAGGGAGGAGTAAACGCCAAAGGTCACAGTTTTACAGCTTTTGCTGCCGTGGGGTTGGTTTGAGTGTCTGCTGTGGGGTTGGGCTGGTTTGTCATTTTTGCTGCTTCTTCAGTGATTTTGTTCGGGTTTTTTTCAGCCCCTTGTTGCTGACAGAGTTGCTTCTTGGGAAGAGAATTGAGCAAATTGTGGTGCAAAGAGGTAAATAATGATATAAAAAGGACTTTAATTTGTTTCAGTCGAGTGGAATGAACAGTGATTTTGGGGGGAGCTGGAGGGAACCAGCTGGAAACCACGGTGGGCTTGGGAGGGATTGAACCTGGGCAGGAGCTCGGGCTGCACCAGGGGGGTCTCAACAACGTGAACCTTCGGGGGTCTTTTTAGGGGAATTTGTGGAATTTGTACAGTCAACACTGGGAGGCAGAAATTAGTCATCATAAAGGAGCAAAAATGACAGTGGGACTGAGTGAATCAGGAAATGCACTGGGTGCCTTTTATTTTCAAATTGACACTTCAGTTTTGCAAATACTAAAACCTTCACCAGGGCATTCATTTCTGGCTCAGAATTGGGTTTGGGAGGGATTAAACTTGAGCAGGAGCTCGGGCTGCACCAGGTGGGGTCTTACAAGGTGAACCTTCGTGGGTCTTTTTAAGGGAATTTGTTGAATTTGTTCAGTCGACACTGGGAGGCAGAAATTAAAGTAGGACTGAAATTTTGGCTTGAAATGAGGGGGTTGAATTTGTGCACTGGGGCTTCTGCCATATGAAGCAGGTCCAGACACATCATAGTTTAGTTTCTGAAATAACAAGCCCTTCATCTGTAACGATCTCTTCCCCACTTCTGTGCTCAGCTCCAGCTCAGAGCTTGGGCAAGGTCTGCCCTTTATCCTGTTGCACTTTAGAAACACCCGAGATGAGGAAGCACCCCCCCCCTTCTGGCTCATCCTGTGTTTGTTTCTCCTACCAATTTAACCCTCTCACTGCTCTGGAAACGCTGTTATCTGAGCACTCCTTGAGTTTTCTCCTGCAAATCCCCTCTGAGGGAACCACTTTGTGCTTTTTTCACATCTCTTTACCCACAATCAAACCTTTGCAGCTTTCAGAGCTGACTTTTGCAATGAAATATTGCTGTTTATCAGGACACGTTCCTGTTGCTGCTGATAACTTAACACAAGACCCAAGAGGACCAAAAGCTGCTGTCCCTGTTGGTTTGGGGTGCAGGGAACCAGGTCGTGCTCCTGCAACAGTGGGCACAGGGAGGAGAAACCAGAGCAAAAGAAGCTTGTGTGGAGCCACGAACAGAAAACCCGAGCAGAAGAGATGCTGTGAACTGTCACAGGCTACTTTCCATCCTGTGTGTTTTTGCAAAAGGGCCCCCAAAGCACAAATTCTGCTCCAAGCCCTGGTGCCTTTTCCTCCCTTTTGGCAGCAGCTCCTGAGCCCTGAACAGGCTCCTGTCCCTTGCAAACACTTCAGCTGCCTTTGACCTGTGAGCTCTCAATGGCTTATTTATTTAATAAAGTGTTTTTAAACTTGTCTTTCTCTTTCATTCTGCTTAATTTGTTGGGGTTGTTTTTTTCCTCCTTAATCTTTGTCCCTCCTCTCTCTTTCCCTCCCTTATCTTTTCCCCTCCCCTCGGCCCTTTGTGCTGCCTCCTGTGCC
This sequence comes from Pseudopipra pipra, assembly GCF_036250125.1. Lineage (NCBI taxonomy): Eukaryota > Metazoa > Chordata > Aves > Passeriformes > Pipridae > Pseudopipra > Pseudopipra pipra. The sequence goes on from NC_087580.1 coordinate 535,053, forward strand.
GGAGGCGTGTTCAGCTCAGAACAAAGTCCTGCCAGACTGCCCTTGGCACCATGACAACGCTGAGAGCCAGTGCCAACCCCACAGGGGCTGTTGTGGCTGGCTGGGCTGTGGCCCAGGAGGTCTCAGCTCCCTGCAGGTCCCCTCAGCCTCTCCTCTCCTTCCACCCCAGGCTGCCGAGTGCATCCACCCCACAGAGCCCAGGGAACGTCAGCCCCGGGCCATGAGGTTTCTGTGCCACGATGGGGAAGGGAATCCAAAAGCCAAATTCTTCAATCCAGGAAGAAACACTGAACACCTGCAGTGATCCAGAGAAACAGTGCAAATGGGGTAATGCTGGGAAAACCCCAAACCTTCCGAGGGAGGGCGGGGTGTGGGAAGAGCATCTCGCTCCAGGGGGGAACCAGTGGGATGGGGATGGAGCCTTTGGGTGGGTGTGGAGCAGCCCAGGCACAGCTGCACTGAATTCCATGCTGGGGAATTCACCTCTGGAGGCTGAAGATCCGTCTCCAGGCCCTCAAACACACCTTGGTGGCTTTGAAGGACTCCTGAGCCCCCAGAGGGCTCCCTGGATGGGCCTGGGTGGGGCTGGGGATGGACTGAGGGTCCAGCACAGGAGGGCAAAGCAGAGGGGAGAGGAGCCAGGCCATCCTCACCCTGCTCTTTCCTGCCCCAGGGTCCTACAGAACCGAGTCAGACCGGAGAACATCCCCCAAGATGTGTGTTCTCGCTCAGAGTGTGTTCCTGGGGATCCTCAGCTTGAGCCTGGTCGTGGCACTGACTGGTGAGTCCCACCCAGGCACCTCCATGGGGAGGATCTGGGCCAGGCGCCTCCGTTTTGGGAGGTGGGAGGATCCCAGGACCTTCCCAGCATCAAGGGAGGCTCCCAAAGTGGGTGACTCCCTTTTTTCCCTACACTTTGCTCCAGGCACCTGCTCCTCGCTCAGTTACACCATTGCCTTTCCCAAGAGAATCATCCCCCAGTTTCTGTCTTCCAGCTGCTGGAAAAAAAAACCCAAGGAATCAAACCCATTTTGCTGCTTTTCAGGGCTGCCCACGTGTCTGACTCAACTTTCTGTGTTTCAGCTCTCAGTGCAAGACCCCCTTTCCCTGAGCTGGAATTCTCCCACGTGTGCCCAGACACCTGGCCTGGTTTCCAAGGAAAATGTTATCATTTTTCTGAGGCTGAGGGCAACTGGAGTACGGGCCGGGAAAGGTGTGAGGCCCTGGGAGCTTCACTGGCCACCATAAGCACGAAGGAGGAACTGGTGAGGACTGGGATGAACTGGTGAGGACTGGGCTTGAGCCTCTGCAGCAGCACCGGGGTGGGAAACACAGGGAAACCAAGAGGATAAAACCAGCCCCAAAACCCCCAGGCTGGCCCCAAAGTGCTACCAGTGCTGGAGCCGGGAGCCAAGCCCTTGGGAAAAGTCCCAGGTCTGGCTGGGGGTGGACACAGGAGGGAAAAAGGAGGTGGGGAAGGCAAGACTGGCCAAAGCCAATGTTTCTTTGCTTTGCAGGCCTTCCTTCTGCGCTATAAAGGCAAAGCAAACCACTGGATCGGGCTGGGAATGAGGGATAACGGCTGGGAGTGGATCAATGGCACGGCCTTGAACGGCAGGTGGGTCCCTGTGTCCGTGCTGGAGCCCTGGGGTGGGCCCCAGGGATTTCCTGGAGTCTGGGATGCCCCATCCTGGGATGGGCACCTTCTCCTGCCCCGTGTCCAGGCAGCTCCTGGCTTTCCCTGGGGGGTTGGGATGGACTGAGGTCGCTGCCCCCCAACCCTGATCAGAGAATTAGAGACCCCCCCCAGCCAAAGCCCTTCTCTGCCAGAGGGGAAATCCCAGCTCTTCTTAATTTCTTTTTGAGGGGGAGTTTCCTTCTTTTCCTTTTCCCTTTCTCACTCTGGTCCCATTGGCATTGCAGGTTTGAGGTGAGGGGTGTGGGGTCCTGTGGGTACCTGTACTATTGGTGGATCAGCTCGTCCCTGTGCCACACGGAGAAGAACTGGATCTGCAGCCGCCCCGACAACTTCGTCCTGTGGGAGGGGAAATTAAGAGACCCCAAACCAGGAGTTTCACCCTAGATCTCCGGCCAGATGAGGGAGCTCCACACCAGCACTGCAAGTGGAACTGCTGGGGGAACATCTCAGTTGTCTGGCTGTGAAATTTTCGCTGAATATCTCAAAAAATACCTTGTATTGGAAGGGACCTGACAAGGATCGTCAAGTCCAACCCTCAGCCCTGCCCAGGCCCATCCCCAGGAGTCACCCCCTGTGCCCCAGAGGATCATCCAAACCCTCCTGGAGCTCTGGCAGGTTTGGGGGCTGTGCCCACTGCCCTGGGGAGCCTGGGCAGTGCCCAAACAGCCTCTGGAGGAAGATTCTTTTCCTGAGACCCAACCTGACCCTACCCTGACACAGCTCCAGCTCTTCCCTGGGGTTGGCATCCAGAGGGACCTTGAAAAGTCCTCCAGCAAAGCCTTTGACACTGTCTCCCAGGCAACATTCCTGGAAAAGCTGCAGCCCATGGCCTGGACAGGGTCCTCTGTGCTGGGTTAGGAACTGGCTGGAATGTTGGGCCCAGAGAGTGGTGGGAATGGAGCTGCATCCATTTGGGATCCAGTCACCAGTGGTGTCCCCCAGGGATCAGCGTTGGGCCCAGTCCTGTTTAATATTGTCCTGGGTTTGAAGAGAGATGTTGGAATTTTTTTCCCTAGTGTCCCGTTTTCCCCCTGTCCATCCCCTCCATCCCCACCCTTCTGTTTCTCCCTGGAAAGGAGGACTCAGGAGGGGGGGATGGAGCGGAGCCACATGCGCCGGGCAGCGCTGGAATGGGACAGGAGGAGGTTTCCTCTCAGTGCTACCTCAATAACCTTGGTGCCTTTTGTCATTGTCACCTCAGTAGCTGGTCTCAAGGAGGTGAACCTGCAGGGACATGATGTGGAAGTGGACGTGTGCCTTCGTGGACTAGGGGTTTCTTTCTCCACAAGTCTTCCTCATCCTCTAGTTATATTTACTGTATATTTACATGCTAGGAGTCTACATCCATAACACTGTATGCACTATATTCAAGCACTATAGTGCTTGAATGTGCACATGTGAAGTATTTTTCCATTGCTGAAAGCTATATGAATCTGTGAATGTGAATGTACAATGTCCTGATTGTGGCCTCAGCAGAGTTACTGTATCAGTGCTGCTGCTGTGCTTCTCTCTCCTTCTCCTTTTATTCCATTTGCATTAAAGTTTTTAGGACCCCACCGCTATCCCTGTGTCCTGGTCGGTGCGGGAGCTGCGGGGGCCGCTCGTCCCGTGCGGGGCGGGGAAAGGTCTGAGGGAACGCCCGCGGGTGCCGAGGTGGCTGAAGGAGCCCTGAGGGAGCCAAGCTGGCGGAACAGCCCTCACAGAGTCCCCCTCACAGAACTGCCCTCACAGAACTGCCCTCACAGAACCGCCCTCACAGAACCGCCCTCACAGAACTGCCCTCACAGAACCGCCCTCACAGAACTGCCCTCACAGAACCGCCCTCACAGAGTCCCCCTCACAGAGTCGCCCTCACAGAGTCCCCCTCACAGAACTGCCCTCACAGAGTCGCCCTCACAGAGTCGCCCTCACAGTCACCCTCACAGAGTCCCCCTCACAGAACTGCCCTCACAGAACTGCCCTCACAGAACTGCCCTCACAGTGAAGACACCGAAGGGATGGGTGTTGGAATATGTGTGTTTATTTTAGGACAGTTTGGTTGCAAAGGAAAGCAGCGATGGAGCCGCTTGGCTTATTGTTATCTATAGTAATGTAAAAGCATAAAAATAACACTGAAGTGATGGGAAGCGAGATTATGTGACTCCGGGAGAAACTTAAGGGGAACTTGGCAATCTGAATACAGACGTGGTGAGATGTATCCGTGTGTGCATGAAATTGCTTGGGAGTGTTTTTCTCCTGGGCAGAGAATGCTTAACTAAAAAGTGGATATAGAGAAAAGCTACTGACTGGAATTTAGTGCTGATGTAACAGGGTGGATAAACCATGAAAGAAATGTAAATGATTTTGTTATACCACACGGGGTCCATTGCCTGAGTGTGTCAGGTGGAGGCATCATCCAGCTTCCCAACGTCTCCTGCCGTGGGCGGGGAGAGCTGGAAAGGGGCTTTTTGGCAAACCCACTTGTGGTCACTGGCACAGACATCAACATCCAAGCTCTTGCCTTTCAGGGTCCCACACCCTTCATCCACCTCTGGCAGGTCCCCAAACCTGCACAACAAAGGGTTTATTGCCCCATAACCAACCCCAACGTGCCCTGTGACCCCAGTGTTCCCCAGGACCCCAACTCTTGGTCTGCAGAGTGTTGCCAGAGGAATAAGAGACCCTTGCATGGACCCCAGCGATGTGTGGACGTGGATCAAGGTCTCAAATGAATCAAAGCTGCTTTTTTACCCTCCCAGACCTCGGACACTCACCTGTGGGGGTCGTAGGGGGTGTCGTCCACCCACGTCCACTCCTTCTGCTGTGACCTCAAACCGACCCACACCAACCACGGGCGCCTGCCTGTGACAATCTCGACGTTCTCCTGGGACATGGAAGGGATCAGTTGCTCAAAAATCTCTCCATGGGGAGTTCCACGGGGTGCAAAGCCACAGAACAAACCTGATCCCCCAAATCAGTGGGACATGAGCGTCCCCATGCTCTGAACCCCAAACCCTCCTGCTTCTGGGAGCCTTTTGCTCCCCTGTCCCCCCCTAAAAACGCCAGGACTTCTGGGTCCTTCTCAAGCCTTTTCCTCCCTGTTTACCATTTCTGTCTCATTCTTGAGCACCACCAGCTCGGAGTCCTGATCTTGGCAGCTTTTCCTGCCCCGAGTCCAGTTCCCTGATTCCTTGGAGAGCCAGTAGCATCTCTCCCCATGGAGCTGCCAGTCCTGGGGGCACAACTTGCAACCAGCAGGGGCTGGAGAGGAGGAAAGGCCACGAATGAGACACCCCAAAGGTGGGCAAGGTCTTCCCTGACCCCTCAAATGAAAGGCACCAAACCCTCGAGTCATTTCCCAGCGTTGTGGTTTTTCTGCTCTGCCACCATGGAGGAGGAGGAGGAAGAGGGAGAGGAGGGGGAGGAATGGGAGGAACAAGATTCAGTTGGGTGACCATGAGGGCACAGTGGGTGGTTGGGGTGCAGGAAGGGTGGTGAGAAACATCCCCCCTTGGGCTGAACATGCTCCTCCAGGGAGGTGGGACCGCCAAAAATCCCACGGAAAAGGGAATTCTTCCTTAAAAATGCTCCCTTTTGCCAAAGAACCCTCGGTGCAGGAATGCAGGGTCTCCTTGCAGGAGGAGCCCCCCAAGGTGCCACCTGAGCCTCTCCCAGCAGAGCCAGGTGGGAAGGGGGCTCACCTGGGGGGCTCTGCCCCTGGGGCTGGCAGAAGTACCGCACCAGGGATGGGAAGATGCATCGCTCTGTCTGGTTCCTGGCCTGGATCTCAACTCTGGCGTCACTTTCAGGACCTGGAGAGCCCTGAAAAACTGGGAGCAAAGTGAGAAGCTGAAGCCAAACCACAAACCCCACAGAGACAGGTCGGGTTTTGCCCCACAGTTAATAAATTAGGTCTGAAGCCCACGGGTCTTGCCCTCCTCCCTCGTTTGTGGGGATGCTCCAGGTGTGCCCAGAGGGGTTTTGCTCTTGGCTCTTGTCTCTGCACCAACCCTCCAGGGCCTGAACCGCTGCAACAAACCCAGATTTCCGCTACCAGGCCTCTTGCCAGGGTGTGAGATGGAGATAAGAGCTGGTTACTCACCACTCACATTTCGGAGCACCACCAGCACCAGCAGGACGAGGTGAGGAGGACTCTGTGCCACAACGGGCATGGGGCAGGAGCTGGAAGAGGCCACATTTAAGCTTAAAAATTGTAAAAAAATATGAAGAAGATTGGAGGTTTAGAGGAAAAACAAAACCAAACCCCTGTGCTGAGCTGTGAGTTCGAGCAGAAGTTTCTGGTTGCTTTGCTTCCTCCAAAGCCATAAATTCCCCCTGACAGGGCTCGAGCCAGGGCAGCACCCCCGGGGGGACTGGGGGGCTCAGGGGGTGCAGCAGCCTCGGGAGCAGCCTCGAGGACCCAGTGCCAGAGGGCAGGACCTGGGAACTCCCAAACAGGCTCAGTTTCCAGCTGGGAGTTGGTGGCTGTGGGTCCCTCCAGCCCTCGACTCCTCCGGGGTTTGGACGGGGCTCGGCCCCTTCCCTGCCCTCCCAGGGGTGGTGGCTCCTCTGGGGCTTCCTGGGATCCCCTTTTGGCCACCGAGTGAAGGGTCTGGGAAACAAAACTGTTCCAGTTCCGGAGATTTTCCAGCCTCTCCTGTCCCTGTCCCACTCCAGACAAGCCCAGATCCCATTTCAAAGGCCACCCCATGAGCTTGGAAACCTGAATGCAGGGATGGAGGAGCAAACAGATCCCAAAGGTAACAGACCCAAAACTCTTCCCAGGGCCTGAAATAAGCCTTTTTCCCCCAAAATACACTCACCAGGACATTTCTCAGCCGGGGAAGGCCCATTCCCAGGATGTCTCAGATTGGCATGACCCATTTCCCCAGCCATGGTGGCTCTGGAGGTTGTTGGCGTGTCCCGAGAGCGACACCAGCCTCGGACACCTTCTCACCTCGTGACCAACGTGCGTCCGGTCCCAGGAAATGGCACCAACTGGGCCTTTTATGTTTCTTTGGGGTTTTTTTTAAACATATCTCTGTATTCTGCAGCCTCCCCTGTGCCTGGGGAAAGGGTTTGGGTGTCCCCAGCCAGGAGGAGGAGGAGGGGGGGGCTCACGTGGAGGTGCAGGAACACGCGCAGGGTTGGGCTGAACGGGGGGAAAATTATTAAATTAATCAAATTAATTTATTAAATTAACTCAAAAAGCCTCTGATTGAGGTTTTTAGGGGGTGAGGCTGAAATGTTAGGGTTAGGGTACAACTGTGGACTGTTAGAGAAGCAGGATGAGTTCTGGGATGGTTCTAGAAGGACAAAGAAACCCAGAGTCCCCAGTCCAGGCAGCCACACAGCAGCTTCCACATCATGTCCCCTCCCTGCAGGCTCATCTCCTTCAGCCCAGGCACTGAGGTGACCCTGAGGGGTTGCACTGAGGTATCCGTGGCACCAAACTCTGAGGTGATGCTGATAAATAACTGCAAGGCAGGTGGAGAGCTGAGGTGTGCTGAGAGAAGATGCAAAGCTGTTGAGTCTTCAGGATGGAGAAGGTCCCCTTCCCACCGTTTATTCCAGGTGATCCTGGGGTCTGTTGCAGAGGTAAGGCCGCTGAGCCGAGCAGACCCCGCTCCTGAAGCGCCGGTGGCCCAGGTACACACACTCTGAGTCACCCAGGATGGGGACCCTGCAAGGAGGAGCAGACAGCGCTGGCACCACAGGGGGGGACAGTCTGTGCCCCCCTGTCCCCCCATCCCCCCGGGACTCACAAGGAGTTGTAGCTGCTGCCGTCCACCCACTGAAACCTCTCGCCCCGTCTCCGCAGCCCGAGCCAGTAATCCAGGTTGTCATTGAGGCGGAACAGGAAGCCCTGGGAGGGAGAGAGGAGCAGGTAGTGAGAGCTGGCCCAGGCCAGGAACCCCCCTCAGCCTCCCCTCTGCCACCCACACACCCCCCAGAGCCCCTCACTCACCATCTCCTTGTCGCTGAGCACGGCCAGGGAGGCCCCGAGCTCGGAGCACCGATCCTGAGCCTGCTCCCAGGTCCCCTCATCCCTCGAGAGGTAGTAACAGACCCTGTTGTACCCGACCCAGGCCTCGGGACAGGCCAGGAACTCTGGAATCCCGGGTGTGACTGGAATCTCTCCAAGTCTTCTCACTGAAGAAGGAAAGGGAGAATGTCTGAGGATTCCCCTCCACAGGGAGCCCAGCCCTGTGCCCAGAGCTGCTTCTGAGCTGAGGCAGCTGCTCCTCCCTTACCTGCCAGTACAGCCACGGCCACCACCAAAGCCAGGAGCAGGAGCAGAACCACTGCCAGGGCGAGATGCCCTGGGAGCCTCGTGCCTGGGGCAGGAAAGAGCCATGAGGACGGGGCTCACATCCCTCACAGGGCTCTTCCAGACCCCTGGAGCAGCCTCACACCTGCCAGCCCTGTCCTCGTGGGGTGACACTGTCCCCTCCCCACAGGACACAGGGGTGGCCCTGCAATCACCCAGAAGGCGTTTTCTTGTTTGCTGATCAATCCTGGGGACCCAGGGGCTCCTTCACAACCCCGTCCCCGGAGCAGAATCCACCCTCCACGTCCAAACTCACGAGTGCCCTCTCTCTACTTGTGACAAGCTGCATCTCGAGGCATCAGCGGTGCTGGCAAAGCCTCTTTCAGCCCAGGCCGGGGGGTGGTTTTACCACCACTGTTGAGGTAGAGTGGAGAGACCATGATGAGAGGACACGGCTGGGCCCTGTGGGACACTCAGGCTCAGGAAGGCGATGCCAGCAAAGTCCTGCCCTGTCCGTTCACAGTGACCTGTGGAGAACAAACGGGAGCTCAGGGTCCAGCTCCTGCAGCCTCAGCTCCATCCCCGGCCCCCTCATGGGCCCTTCCCAGCCCGGGAACAGCCCCTGCCCTGGCACTTTGGAGCGTTTCCAGGAAAGGATTCTGTTTACAGGCTGGGATATAGTGGTTTATGAAAGGGAGGTGGTTACACCACTATGCAAGTCCGGGTTGTCCTAGCGGCCTCTCACAGAATCATCGACCAGTTTGGAAAAGACCTCTGAGATCACCAAGTCCAACCCTCGATCCAACCCCGCCGTGCTTCCCAGACCATGGCACTGATGCCACATCCAGTCTCACCTTCAACACCGCCAGGGACGGGGACTCCAGCCCCTCCCTGGGCAGCCCATTCCAATGGCTGATTACTCACTCTGCAAAGAATTCCCGCCTAACATCCAACCTAAACCTCCCCTGGCACAGCTTGAGACCGCGCCCTCCTGTCCCACTGCTGGTTCCTGGAAGAAGAGCCCAAAGCCCACCCAGCTCCCCCCTCCTGTCAGGGAGTTGTAGAGAGTGAGGAGATCTCCCCTGAGCCTTCTCCTCTCCAGGCTGAGCCCCCCAGCTCCCTCAGCCTCTCCTCAGAGGACCTGTGCTCTCACTGCGTTACGGAACGATTTGGGCTGAACGGGACCTTAAATCCACCTTTAAAACGCGGGGAAGGACCAAACCGCCAGAACCCCCGAGCGCCTCCAGCCCCAGGAGAAGCGAACGCGGGTCTCACCTGCGCCGGGGCCGCGTCCGAGCTCCGCCGCCGCCTCACCGGGGTCCGGACACTGCCGTCGCTCCCGGTGTGGCCACGACTCCGAGGACTCCGTGGACGAGAACTCCGTGGACTCCTTCGTGGGCGTGCCCCACCCTCACGGCCGTGACCAATCAGCGCGCGGGAGCCAAGAGTGACGGGTCAAACAGCCAATAGCGAGGCTTTGGCCCCGTCTGCAGTGGGTGCCGCTGATTGGTGGAACCGTGAGGGCGTTCCGCCATCTTGGCTCCCTCAGGGCGAACGTGCCCCCCCCCCCCCCCCGGCACCCGCGGGCGTTCCCTCGGGTCTTTCCCCGCCCCGCACGGGGAGAGCGGCCCCCGCAGCTCCCGCACCGACCAGGACACGAGGGACAGCCGTGGGGTCGTACAAACTTTAATATAAATGTAAAAAAAGGAGAAGGAGAGAGAAGCACAGCGGCAGCACTGATACAGTAACTCTGCTGAGGCCACAATCAGGACATTCTACATTCACATTCATAGGTTCATATAGCTTTCAGCAGCGGCTAAATACTTCATTTGTCATGGCTAGGCTTCACGAACGAAGATTAAGGAAGGCTCTATCCACATTTGTTACAGGCACGCTGGTGGCTAATGAGGCCAATATGAGATAGACATAACCGATTGCAAAAGGCACAGCAGAAAGACTCCTTAGAGGGTAAAAATACTTCACATGCGCACATTAAAGCACCGTGGTGTTATGCACCTACACCAATATAAACAGTCGTAGAAAATTAGGAAAACTTGTGGAGAAAGAAGCCTCTAGTCCATGAAGGCACACATCCACTTCCACATCATGTCCCTGCAGGTTCACCTTGAGATCAGCTACTGAGGTAACGATGACAAAAGGCACCGAGGTTCCTGAGGTTGTGCTGAGATGTGTCAGAAAGTAAACATTCACCCGCAGAAGGACATCCCTGGGCTAGTGGAAGAAGGAAAGCTGTGTCTTCAGGATGGAGAAGGTCCTTTCTCCCTCACTTCCATTACAGGTGAGGTTGGGGTTTGCTGCAGAGATACGGCAGCTGCTTTGAACAGTTCTCACTCCTGAGTTTATGGTCTGCCAGGTACACACACTCTGAATTGCCAAGGACCTCCAGCCTGCAATGAGGAGCAGAGACAGCGCTGTTACAGGGCAGGTCTGTTAACAGGACAGGTCGTCTCTGCCCGTTGCCCCAGCACATGAGGAGACAAGCACTGCCCAGGAGGGACAGTCCCAGCAGCCTCATCCCCCCCATCCCCTGCCCATCCCCCCAGGACTCACGAGGAGTTGTAGCTGCTGCCGTCCACCCACTGCAGCCGCTCGCCCCGTCTCTGGAGCCCGAGCCAGTAATCCAGGTTGCCATTGAGGCGGAAGAGGAAGCCCTGGGAGGGAGAGAGGAGTGGGTAGTGAGAGCTGGCCCAGGCCAGGAACCCCCCTCAGCCTCCCCTCTGCCACCCACAGCCCCCAGAGCCCCTCACTCACCATCTCCTTGTCGCTGAGCACGGCCAGGGAGGCCCCGAGCTTGGAGCACCGATCCCGAGCCTGCTCCCAGTTCCCCTCATCCCTCGAGAGGTAGTAACAGACCCTGTTGTACCCGACCCAGGCCTCGGGACAAGCCAGAAACTCTGGAGCCCCGGGTGTGACTGGAATCTCTCTAAGTCTTTCTGAAGAAGGAAAGGGAGAACGTCTGAGGATTCCCCTCCACAGGGAGCAGGGAGCCCAGCCCTGTGCCCAGAGCTGCCTCTGTGCTGAGGCAGCTGCTCCTTCCTCACCTGCCAGCACAGCCACAGCCATCACCAAAGCCAGAATCAGGAGCACAGACAGCACCAGGAGCACAGTCAGCCCTCGGCGGGATCTGAACCAATTGCCTGGAGGAGGAAAGAGCCACTGGCCGTGAGGACGGGGCTTTGCTGAGCAGGCCTAGCCCTCACATCCCCCCACCCAACACCAGAGCAGCCAGAAGTGTCGGCACCAGCCACTGACGGGGCCGAGAGGCCTCTTCCATGCACCTGGAGCAGCCTCACACTTGCCAGCCCTGCCCTCGTGGGGTGACACTGTCCCCTCCCTATAGGACACTGGTGGCCCTGCAATCACCCAGATGTTTTCTGAGGGTCTTCCTTGTTTCTGATCCATCCTGGTGACTCAGGGACTCCTCTGTATTCTCACCATTCCAGTTGTGTTCACCCTCCATATCTTGAATCACTGCAAAGTTAGAAGAGGCACCTTCTTGAAGGGGACAAGCCGCGTCTTGAACCTGAGGCATCACTAGGGGTGAAATAAAAACCCTCTTTGAGTGCAGATTTAACAGGAGCACTGTGTCAGACTGTAGAGAATACATAGAGAACAGTCCAGAGAGGGGGATTGTGCCCAGCGGCTCCTGCCCACAGCAGTTTGGAGCCCAGGGACACTGAGCGCTGAGGAATGAGTCACTGCTTGCAAAATGTCCCAGGGAGCAGCAGGAAAAGCAGCACCTCGATCTTCTCCAGGCTGGCTGCAGGATCGCATCTGTCATTCAATCCAAGAATGGTTTGGGATAGGAGGGACCTTCAAGCCCATCCCATCCCCCCGCTGCCCCGGACACCTCGCAGCAGCCCCGGTGGCTCCAAGCCCGGTCCCACCTGGCCGGGAACACTCCCGGGGACGGGGCAGCCAACTCTGTCCGACCGGGAGGCACCGGGACGATCCCCGACGGGGGCGCACGGTTGGGTACAGAGACAGCCCCGCCGGCCCGGTCGGTGGCTGCCCCCGGTCCCCCCTCCCCGACCCCGCGGCCGATGCGGCGCGATGAGCGATCGGGCTGCGCGGGGCCGGCGCTGAGACCCGCTGAGAGCCACCGGGGGCCACCGCTCCAAACTCTTCACTTCCAGCGCCCGCACCGCCAGCACCCCCCGGCCCAGGGCAAGGCGAACCCGCCAGACCCCCCTTTTCGCCCCCTCCCGCTCCCCGAGCCCCCGCAGCACCGAGCGGATCCCACCTGCGCCTGGACCGCCCGCACCCCTCGCCCGGCTCCGCCCCTTGTCACCAACGCCGCCGGCTGCCTCCGCCGGTGGGTCGCTCCACAGGGGGAACACGGGAGGGGCGGGGGGACGAGGAGGAACACGGGGACACGGCGCTGACCCAGGGATGCGGCGCGATGATCGGGCTGCGATCGGGCTGCGCGGGCCGCGCGGGCTGCGCGGGGCCGGCGCTGAGACCCGGTGAGAGCCACCGGGGGCCACCGATCGAAACACTTCACCCCCAGCGCCCGCCAGAGCCCCCTCCCCAGAACCGCCGACACTCTCCACCCAGGACAAGGCGAACCCTCCAGACCCCCCTTTTCGCCCCCTCCCGCTCCCGGAGCCCCGGCAGCACCGAGCGGATCCCACTTGCCCCTGGACCGCACCTCGTGGCGGGAGAGGGCTGTCCTGCCCTCCGCCGGGGTGGGCGGCCAGCACACACTCTCCACCCAGGGCAAGGCGAACCCTTCAGACCCCCCTTTTCGCCCCCTCCCGCTGCCCGAGCCCCGGCAGCACCGAGCGGATCCCACCCGCACCTGGACCGCCGAAGACGGCCGGCTCCGTCCCCCCGCCGGCTCCGCCCCTCCGCCGGCTCCGCCCCCCCGCCGCCGCCGGCGCCGGCCGGCTCCAGAGGGGACACGGGAGGGGCGGGGGGACGAGGAGGAACGCGGGGACACGGGGGTGACCCGGGGATGCAGCGCGATGAGCGATCGGGCTGCGCGGGGCCGGCGCTGAGACCCGGTGAGAGCCACCGGGGGCCACCGCTCCAAACACTTCACCCCCAGAGCCCGCCAGAGCCTCCTCTCCAGCACCGCCGGCACTCCCCTTTTTCGCCCCCTCCCGCTCCCCGAGCCCCGGCAGCACCGAGCGCATCCCACCTGCGCCTGGACCACACGCGCTCTCCTCCCTTCTCCCTTCTCTTTCTCCTTCTCCCTTCTCCCTTCTCTTTCTCCTTCTCTTTCTCCTCCTTCTTCTCCGCCGCCGCTTCCCCGCGTTTGGGTACCTGCCGTTCAGTGCTGGCGGGCGGGTGTAACAGGAGCCGTTCCCCGGACGGCCCCGTCACACCGAGGGGGCGGTGGCGGCTGCGGCACCGGGCGAGAGGAGAGGAGGGACTTCGGACCACACAGAGCTTTTTGCCAGTCCAATTTGGGGGAGGCGGAGGGGGCTCGGCGGGCTGGGGGGTCCCCAGACCGGCAGGAGGGCGGGTGGGACAGTCCTGCTCAGAGGGTCGTGGGTGAGCGAATCTCCCCGGGAATATCCCTGCGACTGTGTGTAGGTGGCTCAGGAAAAGTAGGGAGTGAAAGGCTTGCCCTAATCATTTTAGTGGGGCAGAAGCTTGTGTGCCCTTATGAGGTTGTGAGCTGTGCTGGTGGAGATACGTGCCCTTCCTAATAACCCCCAGTGCCTCCCAGTATCCCCCAGATCCTCCCAGCGTGCCCTAGTGCCCTCCAAGTGCCCACCAATACTCCCTAGTGCCTCCCAGCCCAGATCCAGTGTTCCCCAGTGCCCACCAGTCTTTTCCCAGTCCCCCCCTGTGCCCTCCAATGCTCCCTGATGCTCCCCAGTGCCTCCCAGTACCTGCTGGGGGGCAAGGGAGGGAAATGAGGTCCCCCGGGATGTGTTTTCCCTGGGATGGAACACGGGAAGGGAAGGGGCTGTCGGTGCTGACCAGGACATGAGGGACAGCAGTGGGGTCGTACAAACTTTAATACAAATGAGTAAAAAAGGAGAAGAAGAGAGAAGCACAGCAGCAGCACTGATACAGTAACTCTGCTGAGGCCACAATCAGGACATCCCAGGTTCACATTCATTGATTCAAGTAGCGTTCAGCAATGGAAAAATACTTCACACGAGCACATTCAGGCACTCGTGCTTGAATACAGTGCATGTAGTGTAAACTGTTAGAGTATAAATATAAAGTAAATATAAATAGAGAATGAGGAAGACTTGTGGAGAAAGAAACCCCTAGTCCACGAAGGCACACGTCCACTTCCACATCATGTCCCTGCAGGTTCACCTCCTTGAGACCAGCTACTGAGGTGACAATGACAAAAGGCACCGAGGTTCCTGAGGTTGTGCTGAGATGTGTCACAAAGCAAATGTTCATCTGTGGAAGGACATCCCTGTGCTAGTGGAAGAAGGAAAGCTGTGAGTCTTCAGGATGGAGAAGGTCCTTTCTCCCTCACTTCCATTACAGGTGAGGTTGGGGTTTGCTGCAGAGATACGGCAGCTGCTTTGAACAGTCCTCACTCCTGAGTTTATGGTCCGCCAGGTACACACACTCTGAATTGCCCAGGACCTCCAGCCTGCAATGAGGAGCAGAGACAGCACTGTTACAGGGCAGGTCTGTTAACAGGACAGGTCGTCTCTGCCCGTTGCCCCAGCACATGAGGAGACAAGCGCTGCCCAGGAGGGACAGTCCCAGCAGCCTCGTCCCCCCCATCCCCTGCCCGTCCCCCCGGGACTCACGAGGAGTTGTAGCTGCTGCCGTCCACCCACTGCAGCCGCTCGCCCCATCTCCGCAGCCCGAGCCAGTAATCCAGGTTGCCATTGAGGCGGAAGACGTGGCCCGGGGAGGGAGAGAGGAGGTGGTCCTGTGAGGGAGAGAGGAGCAGGCAGTGAGAGCTGCCCCGGGCCAGGAACCCCCCTCAGCCTCCCCTCTGCCACCCAAACACCTCCCAGAGCCCCTCACTCACCATTTCCTTGTCACTGAACACGGCCAGGGAGGCTCCGAGCTTGGAGCATCGATTCTGAGCCTGCTCCCAGGTCCTCCAATCCCTCAAGAGGTAGTAACAGACGCTGTTGTGCTGCTCCCAGGCCTCAGGACAAGCCACACGCTGTGAAAACTTAAGTGCAACTGGAGAGACAAAGGGAGACAAAGAATCTGAGGATTCCCCTCCACAGAGAGCATGGACCCCAGCCCTGTGCAGAGGGGTTGGGCGAGGCAGCTGCTCCTCCCTTACCTGCCAGCACAATCACAGCCACCACTAAAACCAGGATCACACACAGGAGCACAGTCAGCCCTCGGCAGGATCTGAACCAATTGCCTAGAGCTGGAAAGAGACAGTGGCCGTGAGGATGGAGCTGTCCTGAGCAAGCCCAGCCCTCACATCCCCCCACCCAACACCAGAGCAGCCAGAAGTGTTGTCACCAGCCACTGATGGGGTGAGAGGCCTCTTCCAGACCCCTGGAGCAGCCTCACACTTGCCAGCCCCGTCCTCTGTTGGCAACACTGTCCCCTCCCTACAGGCCACAGGTGGCCCTGCACTCACCCTGACATTTCCCAAGGATCGTTTTTTGTATATTCCTTTTTTCTGTTCCATCCTGGAGACTCAGGGACTCCTCTGCATTCTCACCATTCCAGTTAGAAGAGGCACCTTCCTGACCAGGACAAGCCCCATCTTGAACCTGAGGCATTGCTAGGGGAGAAAAAAACCTCTTTGAGTGCAGATTTAACACCACTACAGATGTTTGCCTGGTGTTCCTGCGACCAGGAACCTGCGACTCCTGGTGCTGGGAGCGGGTGAGGGTCAGAGTGTCGTCCACGTGCCCCTCCTGGTGCAGGATGGCCTGGGGGGGAGACGGGGGGGGTTAGAGGGGGGACCTCAAATCCTCAGGGACCCCCCAGGCTCCCCCAGATACACACAGACTTACAGGGACCTCCCCAGACTCATAGTGACCCCCCAGAGCCCCCTGCCCCTCCTGGTGCAGGATGGCCGGGGGGGGGGCATGGAGGGGTCAGAGGGACCCCCGGGGACCCCTCCGAATCCACAGAGACCCACAGGGACACTCCCAGACCCACAGGGACCCCCCAAGGTAAATAGGACCCCCCAGAGGCCCCCACAGTCCATGTGCCCCTCCTAGTGCAGGATGGCCTGGAGGGGGCACAGCAGGGGGTCAGAGGGGCTCCCCACATCCTCAGGATAATGGGTGGGTCCGTTGGTGTGAGGTCAAGGCAGAGCTCCTGGAGAAGCTCTTCCCACACTCCCCACACTTGCAGGGTCTCTCTCTGGTGTGGATGTGCCGGTGCTTGACAAGACTGGAGCTCTGCTTGAAGCCCTTCCCGCAGTCGGTGCCTCTCCCCTGTGTGTGTCTGCTCATGCCTGAGGACATCTGAGCTGGTCTGAAACCTCTCCCCACATTCCAAGCACTTGTAGGGCCGTTCCCCACTGCGGATGTGCCGGTGTTGGATCAGGGTGGAGCTGTCACTGAAGCTCTTCCCACACTCCCCACACGGGTAGGACCGTTCCCCAGAGCATTGTGTCAGACTGTAGAGAATAGGTAGAGAACAGTCCAGAGAGGGACTGTGCCCAGCGGCTCGTGCCTGGACTAATGAGTCACTGCTTGTAAACTGTGCCGGGGACTGGAAAGAAAAGCAGCAGCGCCGTGGCTCCAGCCCCGGCATGGCAGGATCGCATCTGTCATTCAGTCCAAGAATGGCTTGGGATAGGAGGGACCTTCAAGCCCATCCCATCCCCCCGCTGCCCCGGACACCTCGCAGCAGCCCCGGTGGCTCCAAGCCCGGTCCCACCTGGCCGGGAACACTCCCGGGGACGGGGCAGCCAACTCTGTCCGACCGGGAGGCACCGGGACGATCCCCGACGGGGGCGCACGGTTGGGTACAGAGACAGCCCCGCCGGCCCAGTCGGTGGCTCCCCCCGGTCCCCCGTCCCCGACCCCGCGGCCGATGCGGCGCGATGAGCGATCGGGCTGCGCGGGGCCGGCGTTGAGACCCGCTGAGAGCCACCGGGGACGGCCGCTCCAAACTCTTCACCCTCAGTGCCCGCCAGAGCCCGCCAGAGCCCCCTCCCCAGCACCACCAGCACTCCCCGCCCAGGGCAAGGCGAACCCGCCGGACCCCCCTTTTCACCCCCTCTGCTCCCCGAGCCCCGGCAGCACCGAGCGGTTCCCACCTGCGCCTGGACAACACGCGCTCTCCTTCTCCTTCTTCTCCTCCTCTTTCTCCTTTTCCTTCTTCTCCGCCGACGATTCCCCGCGTTTGCACACCTGCGTTTCGGCGCCGGGGCATTTCAGGCACACGGGGGCGGGTGCAACATGACGGGCTGACCAGCTCCGGCCAATGAGAGGAGCGTAGGAAGAAAGCCCGGGGCGCTCCGATCGCCGGGCAGCCGGGCGCGGTTCGTTCTCGTTCTCACCCGGGGCGCTCTGATCGCTGTGCAGCCGAGCACGGCAATGTTCGTCGTTCTCCTTCTCTCCCGGCGCGGCACGATCGCTGTGCAGCCCAGCAGGGCGCTGTTCGTCGTTCTCCTTCTCTCCCGGCGCGGCACGATCGCTGTGCAGCCCAGCAGGGCGCTGTTCGTCGTTCTCCTTCTCTCCCGGCGCGGCGCGATCGCTGTGCAGCCCAGCACGGCGCTGTTCGTTCTCGTTCTCGCCCGGCGCTGTTCGTCATTCTCCTTCTCTCCCGGCGCGGTCAGATCGCCGTCCAGCAACTGCATCCTGCAGTCCTCTGAGGAACTTTTCTCCTTCAAGAAGAACACGGGCTGGTTTGATGAAAACAATTAAGAGATCCAGGAATTGTTGAGGGAGAACTGCCCACCGAGCACACCTCGCTCAGCCTTCTTGTCATGTAAGAAAAGCCGCCTTTCGTCTCGCACGCAGCAAGCTCCAACAGCAACTCCGTGACATCCAGAACAAGTGGTGGATCAGTCTAGCAGGAAAAATTCAATTATGCGCAGATACGGGTGATCACAGAGGATTCTATGAGGCCCTGAAAACAGCATATGGACCTACACACCAGGTCCCCCTCTAGTCGGTGAGAGCCACCGGGGGCCGCCGGTCCAAACACTTCACCCTCGGTGCTCGCCAGAGCCCGCTCCCAGCACCGCCGACACACGCGACACCGAGGTCCACAGGGTCAAGGCAGAGGCGAGATTGTCCCGGGGGCGGGGACGAGGCAGAGGAGAGATTGTCGCCGAGGAGGGCAGGGACGAGGCAGAGGACGCGAAAATGTTGCCGAGGAGGGCGGGGACGAGACAGAGGAGAGACTCTCGCTGAGGAGGCAGTGACGAGGCAGAGGACGCGAAAATGTTGCCGAGGAAGGCAGGGACGAGGAAGAGGCGAGATTGTCGCTGAGGAGGGCAGGGACGAGGCAAACGCGAAAATGTTGCCGAGGAGGGTGGGGACAAGGCAGACCAGAAAACGTCGAGGAAGGTAGGGACGAGGCAGAGGAGAGATTGTCGCTGAGGAGGCAGTGACGAGGCAGACGGGGACGAGGCAGAGGAGAGATTGTCCCGGGGGCGGGGACGAGGCAGAGGAGAGACTGTCGCTGAGGAGGGCAGGGTCAAGGCAGACGCGAAAATGTTGCCGAGGAGGGCAGGGACGAGGCAGAGGCGAGATTGTCGCCGAGGAACGCAGGAATACGTGGAGACCCAAGGAACATGGGGGGACACGGGGGGGGACGCAGAAGACACGGGGGGACACGGAGGAACACAGGGACACGGGGGTGACCCAGGGGGACACGGGACGGGGCGGTTACGGGACGGCACATCCTCCACGGAGGAGGCCGGGTCTGAGGAGTACACGAGGGCTCCCCGACCAGTTGCAGCCCTAAAAAACGAGGACTTTGCTGTCCGCCTTGGAGGTGCGCACGGGGGATAAAGGATCCTCTGCCCCCACCCCACCCCGTGCCCCCAGCAGTGGCTCTGCCCCCCCCTCGTACGGGGCTGTGTTTGGGGTTTCGATGCCCTTTGGGACCTGGATGTACCCCCGTAACAGCCCCGTCCCGTGTTCCTCTGGGTCCCCCCGTGTCCCTGTATTCCTCTGTATCCCCCCTCCTCTCCTGTGTTCCTCCGTGTCCCCCCTCCTCTCCTGTGTTCCTCCGTGTCCCCCCTCCTCTCCCGTGTCTCCCCGTGGCCCCCTCGCCCCCTCCCGTGTCCCCCCTGTGTTCCCCCGTATTCCGTGTCCCCTCGTGTCTCCCCGTGACCCCCCGCGTCTCCCGTGTCCACCCGTGTCCCTGGGTCCCCCTCCTTGCCCCCCGACCTCTCCCGTGTCCCCCCCTCATCCAGTGGTGTGACGGGGGGGGGGGGCACGTCCGGCGGCTCTTAAAGGGGGCACGGCCCGGGGTGGGGCCCCCTCGGCGCGGGATGGAGCGCGGAGCGGCGGAGGAGGTTCAGGGGGATGGGGAGGGGGCGGCGGGGGCGGCAGGAGCGGGACAGAGCCCCCAAAATCCGGCTCTTCCCCTCCCGCCCGCCGCCGTTCTGCCGCCACTTCCCCCCCCCACACTTTAAGGTCCGGCGGCGGGAACGGGAGGGGGGGGGAGGGGCCCGGGGGAAACGGTGGGGGCGGGGCTTGTGGGGGCGGGGCTTGTGGGGGCGGGGCTTGAGCCGACGCAGGCGGGGCCAAGAGGGAGGTGGCATCGGGGGTCCGAGGGGCGGGGTCAAAGCGAGGAGGCGGGGCCTGGGGCGGGGATTGAGGGGGTTCCCCCCCTCAGCTCCCCCCTTCCTTGTGACCCCTCTGATCCTTCCCCGTGTCCCTGTGGCCCCACCTGAAGCCCCCCAGACCCACCCCCCCGGAGCCAGAACACCCCAAATTCCTCACCTGACCCCCCCTACCCTCCCCATGGTGCCAGGACACCCCAAATTCCTCACCTGAACTCCCCCATCCAGTGCTGGACCACCCCGATGTCCCCCCACTGACCCCCACTGTGTCCCCCCCAGCCCCTCCTTGCACGCCCAGCCCACCCCTCTGACCCTCCCCTGTCCCCCCAGCCCCTCCCCTTGTCCCCATGGACATTCCAAATTCTCCCACCTCACCCCCCCCAGTCCCTCCCCGCGCCCCCAGCCCACCCCCCTGACCCTCTCCTGTCCCCCCAGCCCTTCCCTGTGCCCCCAGCCCACCTCCTGACCCTCCCCTTGTCCCCCCAGCCCCTGCCCGTGTCCCCGGCGCGGGGGGGTCGCCCCCGAGGTTGTCCGGCGGCAGCGGCGGCGGGAGTTGGACGCGCGGCGGAGCCGCTGCCGGATCCGCATCGGGGGGCACCTGGAGCGCTGGTGCCGCCTCAAGGAGCAGCTCGGCTTCGCCCTGCACTCCCAGCTCACCCAGTTCCTGCTCGACAGGTCGCTGGGGGGGTCCCCTAAGCCCCCCAAAACCTCCCCTCCCCACCCTGGGTTGGGGTCGGGTCGGCTCTGTCCCTGCTGACCCCATCCTGTCCCTGCAGGTACAGCAACCCCGGTGGCACCCGGAGCTCAGGTGGGTGCCTCCCCCTCCCCAAATTGGGATGTTGCCCACCCGGGGTGGGTGCCTCCCCCTCCCCAAAATCGGGGTGCTGCCCACCCATTTGGATGTCAGTGCAGAGAGAGGCTTCTTGGCCCTCCCAGGTTGAGTCTCCCCCCCCTCCCAAAACCCACCATTTTGGAACCATTTCTTCAAGGATTTCCGTGTTTTCCCTGTTTAACCCCCCCAAAACACCATTTAGGAGCCCTTTCCTCAAAGATTTCCATATTTTGCTATTTAACCCCCCCAAACCCCCTTTTGGAACCATTTCCTCAAGGATTTCCACGTTTCCCCCAAACCCCTATTTTGGAACCATTTCCTCAAGGATTTCCACGTTTTCCCTGTTTAAACCCCACCCCCTCCCCATTTCGAAACCATTTCCTCAAAGATTTCCGTATTTCCCCCATTCGCGCCCCCCCAAACCCCCCTCTCTGACCCATTTCCTCAAGGATTTTCCCTATTTCTGGTGTCTCCCAGGGGATCCAGGGGAGCCTGGCCATCTCCACCCAGCCTCCCTGCAGCGCCTGGTGCTCCTGTCCCAGGGGCACAGGCAGGAATGCGGCTTCGTGCCCGACGTGCGGCCGCCGGCGCCGGGCAGTGCCGACCCCCTGGTCTGGGAGTGCGTGGCCGGGCACCGCTTCTCCTGGGGGGACCCCGGGGGGCG
The DNA here is from genome assembly GCF_036250125.1 of Pseudopipra pipra. Lineage (NCBI taxonomy): Eukaryota > Metazoa > Chordata > Aves > Passeriformes > Pipridae > Pseudopipra > Pseudopipra pipra. The sequence goes on from NC_087580.1 coordinate 556,181, forward strand.
TGGGACACCCCCAGGAGCACCCCCGGAGCTGGAAGACCCCTTGGATAAGGAGGAGGAGGAAGAGGAAGAAGGGGTGGCCAGGGCAGAAGGGTGGCATGGCAGGGCTGGGGGAACAGGTGAGTTCCCCCCCCGCCCGGGGTCACCTCTGTGCCCTCAGCACCCCCTGGGTCCCCACCGTCACCCACCAGCACCCCCAACCCCATCCCGCTCTGGGGGCTCGTCCCACTGGGATCAGGGGTTGGGACAACCCCGGGGCCCTTCCCCGCCCTCCATCCTCACCCTTCTCCTCCTCTTCCTCTCATGGCCCCCCCATCACCCCCCTGTCCCCTTCCACCCCCCCATCACCCCCCTGTCCCCTTCCAGCCCCTCCCTCACCCTCCTCTCCCCTTCCAATCCCTTCCTGTCCCCTCCATCACCCTCCTGTCCCCTTCCACCCCCCCCCACCCTCCTGTCTCCCCCATCACCTTCCTGTCCCCTTCCAGCCCCCTCCTGTCCCCTTCCACTCTCCCCATCACCCTCCTGTCCTCCCCATCATCCCCCTGTCCCCTTCCAACCCCCTCCTGTCCCCTTCCACTCCCCCCCACCCTCCTGTCTCCCCCATCACCTTCCTGTCCCCTTCCAGCCCCCTCCTGTCCCCTTGCAGCCCCCCCATCACCCTCCTGTCCCCCCCATCACCCCCCTGTCCCCTTCCAGCCCCCTCCTGTCCCCTTGCAGCCCCCCCATCACCCTCCTGTCCCCCCCATCACCCTCCTGTCCCCCCCCATCACCCCCCTGTCCCCTTGCAGCCCCCCAGGTGCCCCCAGAGCCATCCCCCGTGGCAGCAGTGGGCGGGAGGTGAGTGGTGACCCCCCCAAATTGTCCCCTTTGGCCCCTTTGTCCCCCTCCCAGACTGATCCCCCCCCGTGTCCATGTCCTACAGCTCCAGCCCCGAGAAGGAGCCTGGGAATGAGCCCCGGGAGCAGGAGGAGCAGGAGCAGGAGAAGGACCAGAAGGAGGAGGAGGAGGAGGAAGATGACCTGGCCTACAGTGGTGACCTGAGGGACCAGAGCTACCACCCGGGCCTGGGCAGGTGAGGTCCCAGTACAGACCAGTGAGGCACTGGGAGCTCTCAGGCTCTTCCTCCTCTGTATCCCAGTACAGACCAGTGAGGCACTGGGAGCCTCTTGGGCTCCTCTTCTTGCCCATCCCATCTAACCCATGTCTAACCATGTCCAACCCACGTCCAACCCACGTCCAACCCATGTCCAACCCATGTCCAACCCATGTCCAACCCATGTCTAACCATGTCCAACCAGGTCCAACCATGTCCAACCATGTCCAACCCATGTCCAACCGGGTCCAACCCATGTCCAACCAGGTCCAACCCATGTCCAACCCATGTCCAACCCATGTCCAACCATGTCCAACCCACATCCAACCCATGTCCAACCCATGTCCAACCCATGTCTTTCCATGTCCTTCCACATCCTTCCATGTCCAGCCCAAGTCCTTCTACGCCCAAACCTCATCCAGCCCATTCCCCCACAGACTTCCCCAACATCCCAGCCCCCCCCAGCCCCCTCACCCACCCCATTTATCCCCCAAACCCCCTCACCCACCCCATTTATCCCCTGTTTTGGGGTCACAGGGGGAACATTTTGGGGTCACGGGGGGAGGGTTTTGGGGTCACAGGGGGAACATTTTTGGGTCACCAAAGGGAGCGCTTTGGGGTCACAGGGGGAGCATTTTGGGGTCACCAGAGGGAGCGTTTTGGGGTCACAGAGGGAGCATTTTTAGGTCATTGGGGGAGCATTTTTAGGTCATTGGGGGAGCGTTTTGGGGGTCACTGGGGGGAGCGTTTTCAGGTCAGGGGGGAGCATTTTGGGGTCGGGGGGAGCATTTTGGGGTCAGAAGAGGAGCATTTTTGTGGTCACGGTGGAGTGTTTTGGGGTCACAGGGGGGAGCGTTTTGGGGTCAGGGGGGAACATTTTGGGGTCACAGAGGGAGCATTTTGTGGTCACGGGGGGGAGTATTTTTGGGGTGGTCTGGGGGGGTTTCTGTCTCTGTCTCCATGCTGAGGGACCCACTGGGACCACCCAAATGTGGGCAGGTGTTGAGGGCAGGGCATGAGCCTTGTGTCCCCAAGGGGGGGTGCCCCCCTCCCCATGACCCCACTGGCGACCACAGGGCAGATCCGTGTTCCTGGGCCTGGTTTGGGTGTCCAGTACCCAAATTTGGAGGGGTTTTGGCTCCCTGACCTTGCTGGGGGGGGATCCCCAACCCCTGTGACCTTCGTGGGGAGCCAGGAGGGGCGGAGGGGGGTGAGGGATGGGGACAAAGACACCCCCAGCCCCAAATCCATGGATCCCAGCTCAGAATTCCCTGGTTTTGGGGCTAAATGACCCCAAATCCCTCCCTGGGGGGGGGTCTCTGCTAGTCTGGGATCTTCATCCTGGGATTGCATCCAAAGCTTGGGAATGGATTTTTTTAGGAGCAAATAAAGGATTTATTCCCCCTTTTTTGACTCCTGAGCTGTGTGTTTGTTCCAGTGCTTCCTGCTCCCAAGGGATGGGGGAAAAATGGGAGGGGAAAAAGAGAGAACTGATGGATTTAAAGTGGGATTTCCTTGGGAATTTCCTGGTGGGACAATGAGGGGACAAGGAGGGGACTCATGCAGGTTTTTCCCGTTGCAGCTGCCGGAGGAGGACGCAGGGGAAGGACGAGGAGGAGGCTCAGATCGGCCCCAAAAGGATCAGGTACCCAAAAAAAGGGGATGGGAAGGGGCTGGAGGAGCTCCCGGGGCTCTTCCCAACCCGTGGGGAGGATGAGGAGCAGCTCCAGGGAAGGTTTTAGGGGGGGAAAAAGAGGAAGCAGCTCCAAGGGGAGAAGGAAAAGAGGGAAAAGGGGTGAGGAAGGTGGAGGAGGGAGCCAGAGGGGCGTCCCAAAGGTTTTCCAGCCCTGCCCTGGGAAGGGTTTTCCTGGTTTTTGGTTTTTCCAGGAAGGCGGCGAAGCGCGAGATCCTCCTCTGCGACTTCGAGGGCTGCGGGAAAATCTTCTCCAAGTACCAGTACCTGAACGTGAGACCCTCAAACCTGCCTGAAACCCACCCAAACCCACCCAAATTCCACCCAAACCCACCCAAATCCCACCCAAAACTACCAAAAATCAGCCAAAGCCCGCCTCAAACCCGCCCAAACCCCACCCAAAACCACTCAAAACCTGCCAAAACCACCCAAACTCCCCCAAAACCCACCGAAAACCACTCAGAACCACCCAAACCCCACCCTGGGCCCCCTGGGACCAGGATTTGGGATCTGAGGAGGGTTTTTCCTGATCCTGCAGCACCACCAGAAGTACCAGCACGTGCACCAGAAAACCTTCACCTGCCCCGAGCCCTCCTGCGGCAAATCCTTCAACTTCAAGAAGCACCTCAAGGAGCACCAGAAGCTGCACAGCGGTGAGGGGGACATTCCAGAGCGATCCCAAGGCATTCCAGAGGGATCCCAAGGCATTCCAGAGGGATCCCAGCTCCGATCCAGTGGGATCTCATCCCGGTGCCTTTTCCCCCCCAGACCAGCGGGATTTCATCTGCGAGTTCTGTGCCCACTCCTTCTGCACCAACAGCAACCTCCTCATCCACCGGCGCATCCACAACGGGGAGAAGCCCCTCCAGTGAGTCCCAGTCCCATCCCACCCTCCCAGTGAGTCCCAGTCCCATCCCACCATCCCAGTAAGTCCCAGTCCTTGCTGCTCCCTGTGTTTCCTGAGCCCCATCCCTGTCAATCCCTGTTTCCCAGGTGTGAGATCTGCGGCTTCACGTGCCGCCAAAAGGCCTCCCTGAACTGGCACATGAGGAAACACGACGCCGACTCCTCGTGCCAGTTCATACACCAGATCAGGACGGGATCTACATCCGATACCATACGGATGGAAGCCTATTCAACCAAAGGCGACTGAAGGCCCACACCAAGACCTTAAACCATCTTGTCCAGGAGCTGCTTTATGCTGATGACGCCGCCCTCGTCGCTCACACAGAAGCAGCTCTGCAGCGTTTAACATCCTGCTTTGCTGAGGCTGCTGAGCTCTTTGGGCTGGAAGTCAGCTTAAAGAAAACAGAAGTTCTCCATCAACCTGCACCTCTGGAAGTCCCCCAGCATCCCCACATCACCATTGGCCAATCAGAGCTCAAATCAGTCCAGCAGTTTAATTACCTAGGCAGCCTCATCTCCTCGGATGGTGAGATTGATGGAGAGATGGACAACAGGTTAGCAAAGGCATTTAGTGCTTTTGGAAAACTCCATAAAAGAGTTTGGTGTAATAAACACTTGAAGAAAAGCACAAAGATCAGTGTTTACAGAGCCATTGTACTGTCTACTCTTTTATATGGATCCGAATCATGGGTCATCTACAGCCACCACCTGCGACTCCTGGAACGCTTCCATCAACGCTGCCTCCGTACAATCCTAAACATCCACTGGTCAGATGATGTGACCAATCCATCTGTTCTAGAACAGGCAGCAGTCACAAGTATTGAGGCCATGTTGCTGAGAACACAGCTGTGCTGGGCAGGGCACGTCTCCAGGATGAAGGACCAACCACCCCCTCCCTAAGATCGTGCTCTGGGGTGAACTTGCCACCGGCTGCCGCAAGAGAGGAGCCCCGAAGAGGAGATACAAGGACTGCCTGAAACAACATATCAGCCTTGGCCACATTGATCTTCATCACTGGTCTACTCTGGCCTCCAATCGGGTGGTCTGGAGACACCCCATCTCTAACGCTGCTGCTTCCTTTGAGAACGCAGCAGGATCACCATCGAGGAGAAAAGACAACGCAGAAAGAAC